>NW_025234588.1:0-6928 GCF_018294505.1 Triticum aestivum | reverse complement strand
GGTTCTATGTAGACGTTGACATCAACGAGTAGGCTAAAGACCCAGGTGGTGACCCTGAGCTTGTGATGGACCACGTAGTATAGCTAGGCTTTCCAAGCCTCTTTTATTTTACTAGTTGTCTGTACCCAGACAATGTACTTCCGCTGCTGGCTTGTATGACTGTATGACTTGTATGTTGGGTCGTGAGACCCGTACCTTTGTGAATGTTATGTATGGCTCCCTGAGCCTTAAATAAAGTACTTGTGTCATAGAGTCATGTTGTGATGCTTCGTTGTATTTGCACATATCGAGCATATTGTGTGTATGATTGAAATGCTTGGTATGTGTGGGATCTGACTATCTAGTTGTTTATCTTTAGTAGCCTCTCTTACCGGGAAATGTCTCCTAGTGTTACCGCTGAGCCATGGTAGCCTGCTACTGCTCTGGAACACTTAGGCTGGCCGGCATGTGTCCTTCTTCGTTCCTGTGTCTGTCCCTTCGGGGAAATGTCACGCTTTGAGTACCAGAGTCCTGTTAGCCCGCTGCAGCCCGGTTTACCGGAGTCCTGCTAGCCCAGTGCTACAGCCCGGACCCACTTGCTGATGACCGACACGTTCGAAGCTGGGTCATGGATGCCTGTCCCTGTAAGTCTGTGCCACTTTGGGTTTACGACTAGCCATGTCAGCCCGGGCTCCTTATCATATGGATGCTAGCGACACTATCATATACGTGAGCCAAAAGGCGCAAACGGTCCCGGGAAAAAGGTAAGACGACACCCGTGGGGACACCGTGCGTGAGGCCGCAAAGTGATATGAGGTGTTACCAGCTAGATCGATGTGACATCGAGTCGGGGTCCTGACAGCGTTGGCATCAGAGCCGGACTGCCTGTAGGTTCTCCAAGCCAAACTGGTCGATGTTGAGTCTAGAAATTCTTTAGTTATATGTAGGGGAATTGTTTGTGAGATGGAACGTAAGGCTCTTTTTACTCCTTATACCTTATGACTTTCTGATCTGAGTCAGTCCATTCTTCCACCGGGGGTTAAGGAATTAGGATCTGTTCTCTCTATCAGGATCACGTGTTACTAATCAGTAGTACCTTATAAGTTTGATGGCTACAAGCCTAGTTCAGTTCTACTACCACATTATGTTGTTAGAATGGGTTCCGAACTTTGATGTGATGATGTTGAGTATGTACGAAATCCTTTGTCAAATGTCTCAATATCCTTTTTGAGCATTTACAGTTGTTATGCTGCCGAAATTTTGCTAGAAATTCTAATGCCCTTGCATTATGATTGTGCTTTCAGATGGCCACTCGCGACCTCAATCAAGTGGTTCGCCTGACTCGATGCCTAGATGTACCCGGCCATACTGCCAAGTTGGTCAGGGTAATGACTGAGGCTGGATACCGCTGGTATCCTGAGTACACGGTCGAAGAGCAATTCCGAGACTTTAATCAAAGCCAGTATCTCTGCACTGTCAGGATATTTCCATCTTATCCTGGATCCACCGAGCCTCTTCACTGCTCCTATGGACTCGGGGTTACTATTGAGATGGCTGTGCAGGACGCCGCCTACTCTATGATGACCATTATGCGAGTCAGATCTGGTTTATTTCGGGACTCTGATTTCCGGTATATGCCAGGATCACTTCCGGGAGCACAAGGATATCTCCAGGCTATCTATGCTGACTCCACTCAGGAGGATTCACGGACTCGCACCACTGCTGAGATGCTCGAGGATAAGGACCGTGAAAATCAGGCCTTGAGGTTAGAGCTCTTCAATACCCGTGCTGACCACTGGGCCACTTTGACTCGGTTCGCACCGGCGGTGCAAGCTGGATATTCAGATATGCGCGATCTCTATCCTGTGAGATCTGCTCTGCCAGACGTGATGGTTTGGCGTGATGTAGGAGGCATCACCCCACCTCGCGGTCCCCGCAGGCCACCGTTTGTTGGTCCAAGGCCTCATCCTAGCCCCTATGGTCCACAAGCTCCGCGAGACCGTCTGTTTCCGGATGATCATGTTGAGCTTCCAGGCTATGGAGGTGACTTCTACGAGGACTACTACGGATCGGTCTGAGTTAGTGATAGTATCACTAGTTCGCACTAGCTGTGTCATCTATCGTCCCGCGTGACTCGTGGGATATGACCTAGTTTGTACTCCTTCCGGAGGTGTAGAAAAATAATGTATAGGAGCTTGGAATGCCTCCGATGAGATGTAATCCTTTTCTCACCGTAATAGTACTTTGTTTGGTCTTGTACTAAACCTTGTATGGTGTGTATGACGATGGAATAAAAGAAGCAGTTTCTCTATTTACCATGTCATACGGATGATCATCTTACATTCCGAATTATTCCTTACATTCTGTATCCTATGTCGGAATTTTATCGTTCTGACTAAATCATTGTCTTGTTACCTAGGATGGTCAACACGCGCGCTAACCCTGCTTCTCAAGAGCAGGCCGAAGGCAGTGAGGGCAGGAATGAAAATCTGCCTCATCCTCCTTCACTAGCCGAGGTTATGATGGAAGCTGAGAGAAACAAGCGGGAGACAAACCGTTTGTTGGAGCGTATTGAACAGAATACAGCACACCATCAGAGGGCTAACGTGGTGTCACTCAGTGATTTTATCAAATTGCATCCACCCACGTTCCACCACTCCGTCGAGCCTCTCGACGCTGATGACTGGCTTCGCAGTATCTCTCACAAGCTGCGTTCCGCGCTAGTGGCTGAGGCTGACAAGGTCACCTTTGCTGCATATCATCTTGAAGGCCCCGCCAGTCTATGGTGGGAGAATTATGGAGCTATGCGCCCAGCGGGCCATGTCACAACTTGGGCTGAATTCAGCGAGGCTTTCCGTGAACATCACATTCCGGAGGGTCTCATGGACCGTAAACGTGAAGAATTTTGCAATTTCACCCAAGGCCGACTTTCTGTGGATGCCTATAGCAGGGAGTTTGGTAATCTCGCGCGATATGCAACTGAGGAAGTTTCTACCGATGCCAAGAAGCAAGCAAGGTTCCGTAAGGGCCTTAGTCCTGAGCTTCGCCGCGACCTCCGTCTGCATGAGTGCACATCTTTTTCGAAACTTGTCAACAAAGCCATCAGTGCTGAAACTGGTCAGACTGACTATGACGCAACATGCAAGCATGGCCGTGACATGGGTTCCTCATCCGGTGCTGGTCCTCAGAAGCGCCGCGTGTGGGTACCCAACACCGCCCTGCCACCCAGGATCACACCGAGGCCATCTTTCCAGGCGCCTCGCCCTGTTCAACAGTCTGCACCGGCCAAGCCCTATGGGGGTCCAACCAACAATGCTCCTCCGCGTACCAGTTCCGTGACCTGTTTCAAGTGTGGGGAATCTGGTCACTATATGCGTGAGTGTCCCCAGACCAACCCCAATCAATCTGCTAAAGCTGTTGGCCGTGGCAAGCCGACAGGGAAAGTGTTCCACGCCAAGCCGGTCACCGCTTCACGTGGCCATGTCAACTGTATCTCTGCCGAAGAAGCTCAAGAGGATCCCAACGTCGTTCTCGGTACGCTTCTTGTTAATTGCCACCCGGCATCTGTTCTTTTCGATACAGGAGCCTCTCATTCTTTTATATCCGAAAATTATGCTCGTTTGCATAACGTTGCATTCTGTGACATGCCATCCACTATGGAAATTTCTACTCCTGGTTCTAGATGGCAGACCTCTAGGGTAAGTTATGGAAATGAAATCCAAGTCGACAGACTTGTTTTCCTTGCATCTTTGATAGCCCTTAAATCTTCAGATATTAATATGATTTTGGGTATGGACTGGATGTCAGCTCATCAAGCCAAAATTGATTGCTTCTCTAGGACTGTTCAACTCACCCATCCTTCGGGGAAGATAGTTAATGTCTTGACCCGAATAGCCAAGCGACAATTATATTCTCTTAACGCCAGCCCCTTGCCAGACCTCGAGGACGTTCCGGTAGTCCGTGACTTTCCGGATGTCTTCCCAAAGGAACTGCCAGGTGTTCCACCTGACAGGGATGTTGAATTCGTAATAGATCTCATTCCAGGAACCGTTCCGATCGCTAGAAGACCCTATAAGATGGCACCCCTAGAACTAGCCGAGCTTAAGAAACAACTCGATGAGTCCTTGAAAAAGGGTTTCATCCGCCCTAGTTCATCTCCGTGGGCTTGCCCCGTCCTATTCGTCAAGAAGAAGGATGGTACGGACCGGATGGTTGTAGATTACCGACCTGTCAATTTGGTCACAATCAAAAACAAATATCCGCTTCCCAGGATCAACGACCTGTATGATCAGCTCGCTGGATCCTCAGTCTTCTCCAAGATGGATTTGAGGTTGGGCTACCATCAAATCAAAATCAGAAACGGGGACATTCCTAAAACGGCCTTTGTTACTCGTTATGGCCAATACGAGTACACCGTCATGTCCTTCGGTTTAACCAACGCTCCAGCCACCTTTTCTCAGTTAATGAACTCAATCTTCATGGAGTATTTGGATAAGTTCGTCGTAGTTTATCTCGATGATATACTCATCTACTCCAAGAACGAGGAAGAACATGCCGAACATCTAAGGCTAGTGTTGCAGAAACTTCGAGAGCATCGCCTTTATGCCAAATTTTCTAAATGTGAATTCTGGTTGCCAGAAGTGACCTATCTGGGTCATGTAATATCTGGTAAAGGTATTGCTGTTAACCCTGAGCGAGTTCAAGCCGTCCTTAATTGGACTCCACCTGAATCGGTCAAGCAAGTTCGGAGTTTTCTAGGCTTAGCGAGCTATTGCCGTCGCTTTGTCGAGAACTTCTCCAAAGTTGCTAAACCTCTAACCGAACTCCTCAAGAAAGATAAAAAGTTCGAATGGACTCCACAATGTGAGCACAGCTTTCAGGAACTGAAAAGACGCCTGACCTCTGCTCCCGTACTGGTACCGCCAGACTTCTCCAAGGACTTTGCTATCTACTGCGACGCCTCGCGACAAGGACTAGGTTGCATTCTTATGCAAGATCGACACGTAATTGCCTATGCTTCACGGCAATTGCACCCACATGAGGAGAATTATCCTACTCATGATCTAGAGCTTGCAGCCGTAGTCTATGCACTTAAGACCTGGCGACATTACCTCCTCGGTAATCGTTGCGAAATATTCACTGATCACCAAAGTCTGAAGTATATTTTCACCCAACCGGATTTGAATCTCAGGCAGAGACGTTGGGTTGAATTGATCACAGACTTCGACTTAGGAATAACCTACACCCCAGGGAAAGCCAACGTCATGGCTGATGCGCTAAGTCGTAAATCTTATTGTAACAACCTGATGTTACAACAAAGTCAACCGCTTCTCCATGAGGAATTTCGGAAGCTTAACCTTCACATTGTACCTCAAGGTTTTCTTTCCACCTTGGTAGCAAAACCTACTCTTACGGATCAAATCATCGCTGCCCAAAAGCGAGATAAGGGAATATCTAAAATCAAAGAGAACATTGCTAGCGGAGGTGCTAGTTGTTTCTCCACAAATGATCATGGTGTTGTGTACTTTGAGAACCGTCTAGTGGTTCCCAAGAACCAGCATCTACGGCAGCTGATCCTTAAGGAGGCTCATGAATCTCCTCTCACCATTCATCCCGGTAGTACTAAGATGTATCGGGACCTACGCGAGCGGTTCTAGTGGACTAGGATGAAAAGAGAAATTGCTCAGTATATTGCTAATTGCGACGTCTGTCGTCGTGTAAAAGCAGAGCATCAACGGCCTGCTGGCACCCTTCAACCCTTAGCTATTCCTGAATGGAAATGGGATAAAATTAGTATGGATTTCATTACCGGTTTTCCCAGGACCAAGAGAGGGAATAATGCTATTTTCGTCGTGGTCGATCGTCTTTCCAAAGTAGCCCATTTCCTACTTGTTCGTGAGAGTATAACCGCTAGTCAGCTGGCAGACTTGTACATCTCCCGAATAGTGTCTCTCCATGGTGTTCCTTTGGAAATTAACTCGGATCGAGGAAGTCTTTTCACCTCTCGATTTTGGGAAAGTTTCCAAAATGCTATGGGAACCCGTCTCTCCTTTAGCACCGCTTTCCACCCTCAGTCGAGTGGTCAAGTGGAACGCGTCAACCAAATTCTGGAAGACATGCTTCGAGCCTCTGTTATCTCTTTCGGAATGGACTGGGAGAAGTGCCTTCCATTTGCCGAATTCGCCTACAACAACAGCTATCAATCTAGCTTGGGTAAAGCCCCTTTTGAAGTTCTCTATGGACGACGATGTCGAACACCCCTTAACTGGTCAGAGACCGGGGAAAGACAATTCTTTGGCCCGGACATGATTCAGGAAGCAGAAGATCAAGTTCGTATCGTTCGTGAAAAGTTGAAAACAGCCCAATCTCGTCAAAAGAGTCAATATGACCGAAAGCATAAGGCTATGACTTTCGAGGTTGACGAAAAGGCTTATCTTCGGGTCACCCCTCTGAAGGGAACCCATCGTTTCGGTATCAAAGGCAAATTGGCTCCTCGTTACATTGGACCTTTTCGCATTCTCGCCAAACGAGGAGAAGTTGCCTACCAGTTGGAACTACCTCCGCACCTCTCCAGAGTTCACGATGTCTTCCACGTTTCTCAACTCAGGCGTTGCTTCTCGGATCCTATCCGTGAAGTGGACCACGAAACGCTTGATCTCCAAGATGATCTTACATATCGAGAGTACCCCATTCGCATCCTCGATCAAGCCGAACGTACCACGCGACGTCATAATATCAAGTTTCTCAAGGTTCAATGGTCGCACCATTCTGAGGATGAAGCAACTTGGGAAAGGGAGGATCGTCTTCGACTCGAGTATCCCGCCTTCTTCCCGGAGGAACCCAAATCTCGGGACGAGATTCTTTTGAGTGGGGGTGAGTTGTCACATCCTAGTTAGTCATGCATTAGAGTGTTGCATCATGTTTACTCTTTCATCAGAAACTTGAAATG
>NW_025234587.1:5471-6929 GCF_018294505.1 Triticum aestivum | reverse complement strand
ATCATTCAAAGCGACGTCGTCAATTTCCAACACGTTCTGACATCATTCGCTGTTTTTCAGTCATTTACCGATCTGTTTAGAGAGCTAAATGACGGTGAAATTGAAAATCACTACAAAATGAACTCTGGAAATGTTGGAACTTGGAATGGTATCATAATTTCACCCCCATAGCATGTGCAAAAGAGTACAGAGGGTCACGGCGAAAACTGGACGCACCTCGTGTACAAACTGGACAATATCTTTCGGAGTATCAGGGTTTCGGACGTGAACTCATGTGTTACACGGGCACTTCAATGTTTTTTAAACTTTTTTGAACTCCAGCCTATATTTGCGTTCAGTATGCATCATTCAAAGCGACGTCATCAATTTCCAACAAGTTCTGACATCATTTGCTGTTTTTCAGTCATTTACCGATTTGTTTAGAGAGGTAAATGACGGTGAAATTGAAAATCACTACAAAATGAACTCTGAAAATGTTGGAACTTGGCGTGGTATCATCATTTCACCCGCATAGCATGTGCAAAAGTGTAGAGAGGGTCACGGCGAAAACTGGACGCACCTCGTGTACAAACTGGACAATCTCTTTCGGAATATCAGGGTTTCGGACGAGAACTCATCTGTTACACGGGCACTTCAATGTTTTTTAAATTTTTTTGAACTCCAGCCTATTTTTGCATTCAGTATGCATCATTCAAAGCGACGTCATCAATTTCCAACACGTTCTGACATCATTTGCTGTTTTTCAGTCATTTACCGATTTGGTTAGAGAGCTAAATGACGGTGAAATTGAAAATCACTACAAAATGAACTCTGAAAATGTTGGAACTTGGCATGGTATCATCATTTCACCCGCATAGCATGTGCAAAAGAGTAGAGAGGGTCACGGCGAAAACTGGACGCACCTCGTTTACACACTGGACAATCTCTTTCGGAATATCAGGGTTTCGGACGAGAACTCATCTGTTACACGGGCACTTCAATGTTTTTTAAACTTTTTTGAACTCCAGCCTATTTTTGCGTTCAGTATGCATCATTCAAAGCTACGTCCTCAATTTCCAACACGTTCTGACATCATTTGCTATTTTTAGTCATTCACCGATTTGTTTAGAGAGCTATATGACGGTGAAATTGAAAATCACTACAAAATGAACTCTGAAAATGTTGGAACTTGGCATGGTATCATAATTTCACCCGCATAGCATGTGCAAAAGAGTAGAGAGGGTCACGGCGAAACTGGATGCACCTCGTGTACAAACTGGACAATCTCTTTCGTAGTATCAGGGTTTCGGACAAGAACTCATGTGTTACACGGGCACTTCAATGTTTTTCAAACTTTTTTGAACTCCATCCTATTTTTGCATTCAGTATGCATCATTCAAAGCGACGTCATCAATTTCCAACACGTTCTGACATCATTCGCTGTTTTTCAGTCATTTACCGATTTGTTTAGAGAGCTAA
>NW_025234587.1:1287-1850 GCF_018294505.1 Triticum aestivum | reverse complement strand
CCTCATGTACAAACTGGACAGTCTCTTTCGGAGTATCAGGGTTTCGGACAAGAACTCATGTGTTACACGGGCACTTCAATGTTTTTCAAACTTTTTTGAACTCCAGCCTATTTTTGCATTCAGTATGCATCATTCAAAGCGACGTCATCAATTTCCAACACGTTCTGACATCATTCGCTGTTTTTCAGTCAATTACCGATCTGTTTAGAGAGCTAAATGACGGTGAAATTGAAAATCACTACAAAATGAACTCTGGAAATGTTGGAACTTGGCATGGTATCATAATTTCACCCCCATAGCATGTGCAATAGAGTACAGAGGGTCACGGCGAAAACTGGACGCACCTCGTGTACAAACTGGACAATATCTTTCGGAGTATCAGGGTTTCGGACGTGAACTGATGTGTTACACGGGCACTTCAATGTTTTTTAAACTTTTTTGAACTCCAGCCTATTTTTGCGTTCAGTATGCATCATTCAAAGTGACGTCATCAATTTCCAACACGTTCTGACATCATTTGCTGTTTTTCAGTCATTTACCGATTTGTTTAGAGAGCTAAATGA
>NW_025234587.1:0-811 GCF_018294505.1 Triticum aestivum | reverse complement strand
CACGGGCACTTCAATGTTTTTAAATTTTTTTTGAACTCCAGCCTATTTTTGCATTCAGTATGCATCATTCAAAGCGACGTCATCAATTTCCAACACGTTCTGACATCATTTGCTGTTTTTCAGTCATTTACCGATTTGGTTAGAGAGCTAAATGACGGTGAAATTGAAAATCACTGCAAAATGAACTCTGAAAATGTTGGAACTTGGCATGGTATCATCATTTCACCCGCATAGCATGTGCAAATGAGTAGAGAGGGTCACGGCGAAAACTGGACGCACCTCGTTTACACACTGGACAATCTCTTTCGGAATATCAGGGTTTCGGACGAGAACTCATCTGTTACACGGGCACTTCAATGTTTTTTAAACTTTTTTGAACTCCAGCCTATTTTTGCGTTCAGTATGCATCATTCAAAGCTACGTCCTCAATTTCCAACACGTTCTGACATTATTTGCTATTTTTAGTCATTTACCGATTTGTTTAGAGAGCTATATGACGGTGAAATTGAAAATCACTACAAAATGAACTCTGAAAATGTTGGAACTTGGCATGGTATCATAATTTCACCCGCATAGCATGTGCAAAAGAGTAGAGAGGGTCACGGCGAAAACTGGACGCACCTCATGTACAAACTGGACAGTCTCTTTCGGAGTATCAGGGTTTCGGACAAGAACTCATGTGTTACACGGGCACTTCAATGTTTTTCAAACTTTTTTGAACTCCAGCCTATTTTTGCATTCAGTATGCATCATTCAAAGCGACGTCATCAATTTCCAACACGTTCTGACATCATTCGCTGTTTTTCAGTCA
>NW_025234586.1:5823-6930 GCF_018294505.1 Triticum aestivum | reverse complement strand
CGCGGGGATCGTCAATCGTGGAAATAGCTCTGGGACCCCAAAATGGTGAGTAATAGTCCATGAAAGAGCCCAGAATCGAACGAAATTAGGATTGCTGGTGAACAACACGTAAGCGCACCCCGGGGTGCGTCAATCATGGAAATCGCTCCGAGACACCAAAACAATGAGTAATAGTCCATGAAACGGGCCAAAGTCGGCCAAAACTGCGAGTGTTGATGACCGACAAATAAATGCACCCCAGGGATTGTCAATCATAGAAATCGCTCTAGGACCCCAAAACGGTGAGTAATAGTGCACGAAAAGAACCAGAATCGGCCAAAACTATGAGTGTTGATGACCGACCCGCAAACGCACCCTGGGGTTCGTCAATCGTGGAAATCACTCCGGGACCCCAAAACACTGAGTAATAGACCAAGAGACGGGCCAGAATCGGCCAAAACTGCGAGTGTTGATGACCGAATCGTAAGCGCACCTTGGGGTTCAACAACTATGGAAATCGCTTTGGGACCCCAAAACGGTTAGTAATAGTCCAAGAATCAGGCCAGAATCAGCCTAAACTGCGATTGCTGATGACCGACACGTAAGCACACCTTAGGGTTCAACAACCATGGAAATCGCTTTCGGACCACGAAACGGTGAGTAATAGTGCACGAAACGGGCCAGAATTGGCCAAAATTGCGACTGTTGACGACGGACACGTAAACGCATCGCGGGGATCGTCAATCGTGGAAATAGCTCTGGGACCCCAAAATGGTGAGTAATAGTCCATGAAAGAGCCCAGAATCGAACGAAATTAGGATTGCTGGTGAACAACACGTAAGCGCACCCCGGGGTGCGTCAATCATGGAAATCGCTCCGAGACACCAAAACAATGAGTAATAGTCCATGAAACGGGCCAAAGTCGGCCAAAACTGCGAGTGTTGATGACCGACAAATAAATGCACCCCAGGGATTGTCAATCATAGAAATCGCTCTAGGACCCCAAAACGGTGAGTAATAGTGCACGAAAAGAACCAGAATCGGCCAAAACTATGAGTGTTGATGACCGACCCGCAAACGCACCCTGGGGTTCGTCAATCGTGGAAATCACTCCGGGACCCCAAAACA
>NW_025234586.1:0-5813 GCF_018294505.1 Triticum aestivum | reverse complement strand
CAAAACAATGAGTAATAGTCCATGAAACGGGGCAGAGTCGGCCAAAACTATGAGTGTTGATGACCGACAAATAAATGCACCCCAGGGATCGTCAATCATAGAAATCGCTTTAGGACCCCAAAACGGTGAGTAATAGTGCACGAAAAGAAACAGAATTGGCCAAAATTATGAGTGTTGATAACCGACACGTAAACGCACCCTGGGGTTCGTCCGTTGTGGAAATCACTCCGGGGCCCCAAAACTGAGTAATAGTCCATGAAACGGGCCAGAATCGGCCAAAACTATGAGTGTTGATGACCGACCCGCAAACGCACTCCAGGGTTCGTCAATCGAGGAAATCACTCCGGGACCCCAAAACACTGAGTAATAGACCAAGAGACGGGCCAGAATCGGCCAAAACTGCGAGT
Source organism: Triticum aestivum (assembly GCF_018294505.1). Taxonomy (NCBI): domain Eukaryota; kingdom Viridiplantae; phylum Streptophyta; class Magnoliopsida; order Poales; family Poaceae; genus Triticum; species Triticum aestivum. The sequence continues at coordinate 5,406 of NW_025234586.1, read as the reverse complement.
GTTGATGACCGACACGTAAGCGCACCTTGGGGTTCAACAACTATGGAAATCGCTTTGGGACCCCAAAACGGTGAGTAATAGTCCAAGAATCAGGCCAGAATCAGCACAAACTGCGATTGCTGATGACCGACACGTAAGCACACCTTAGGGTTCAACAACCATGGAAATCGCTTTCGGACCCCAATACGGTGAGTAATAGTGCACGAAACGGGCCAGAATCGGCCAAAATTGCGACTGTTGACGATGGACACGTAAACGCACCGCGGGGATCGTCAATCGTGGAAATAGCTCTGGGACCCCAAAATGGTGAGTAATAGTCCATGAAAGAGCCCAGAATCAAACGAAATTAGGATTGCTGGTGAACAACACGTAAGCGCACCCCGGGGTGCGTCAATCATGGAAATCGCTCCGAGACACCAAAACAATGAGTAATAGTCCATGAAACGGGCCAAAGTCGGCCAAAACTGCGAGTGTTGATGACCGACAAATAAATGCACCCCAGGGATTGTCAATCATAGAAATCGCTCTAGGACCCCAAAACGGTGAGTAATAGTGCACGAAAAGAACCAGAATCGGCCAAAACTATGAGTGTTGATGACCGACCCGCAAACGCACCCTGGGGTTCGTCAATCGTGGAAATCACTCCGGGACCCCAAAACAGTGAGTAATAGACCAAGAGACGGGCCAGAATCGGCCAAAACTGCGAGTGTTGATGACCGACACGTAAGCGCACCTTGGGGTTCAACAACTATGGAAATCGCTTTGGGACCCCAAAACGGTGAGTAATAGTCCAAGAATCAGGCCAGAATCAGCCCAAACTGCGATTGCTGATGACCGACATGTAAGCACACCTTAGGGTTCAACAACCATGGAAATCGCTTTTGGACCCCAAAACGGTGAGTAATAGTGCACGAAACGGGCCAGAATCGGCCAAAATTGCGACTGTTTACGACGGACACGTAAACGCACCGCGGGGATCGTCAATCGTGGAAATAGCTCTGGGACCCCAAAATGGTGAGTAATAGTCCATGAAAGAGCCCAGAATCGAACGAAATAGGATTGCTGGTGAACAAAACGTAAGCGCACCCCGGGGTGCGTCAATCATGGAAATGGCTCCGATATACCAAAACAATGAGTAATAGTCCATGAAACGGGGCAGAGTCGGCCAAAACTGTGAGTGTTGATGACCGACAAATAAATGCACCCCAGGGATCGTCAATCATAGAAATCGCTTTAGGACCCCAAAACGGTGAGTAATAGTGCATGAAAAGAACCAGAATTGGCCAAAATTATGAGTGTTGATAACCGACACGTAAACGCACCCTGGGGTTCGTCCGTTGTGGAAATCACTCCGGGGCCCCAAAACTGAGTAATAGTCCATGAAACGGGCCAGAATCGGCCAAAACTATGAGTGTTGATGACCGACCCGCAAACGCACTCCAGGGTTCGTCAATCGAGGAAATCACTCCGGGACCCCAAAACACTGAGTAATAGACCAAGAGACGGGCCAGAATCGGCCAAAACTGCGAGTGTTGATGACCGACACGTAAGCGCACCTTGGGGTTCAACAACTATGGAAATCGCTTTGGGACCCCAAAACGGTGAGTAATAGTCCAAGAATCAGGCCAGAATCAGCACAAACTGCGATTGCTGATGACCGACACGTAAGCACACCTTAGGGTTCAACAACCATGGAAATCGCTTTCGGACCCCAATACGGTGAGTAATAGTGCACGAAACGGGCCAGAATCGGCCAAAATTGCGACTGTTGACGATGGACACGTAAACGCACCGCGGGGATCGTCAATCGTGGAAATAGCTCTGGGACCCCAAAATGGTGAGTAATAGTCCATGAAAGAGCCCAGAATCAAACGAAATTAGGATTGCTGGTGAACAACACGTAAGCGCACCCTGGGGTGCGTCAAACATGGAAATCGCTCCGAGACACCAAAACAATGAGTAATAGTCCACGAAACGCGCAAAATTCGGCCAAAACTGCGAGTGTTGATGACCGACAAATAAATGCACCCCAGGGATTGTCAATCATAGAAATCGCTCTAGGACCCCAAAACGGTGAGTAATAGTGCACGAAAAGAACCAGAATCGGCCAAAACTATGAGTGTTGATGACCGACCCGCAAACGCACCCTGGGGTTCGTCAATCCTGGAAATCACTCCGGGACCCCAAAACACTGAGTAATAGACCGAGAGACGGGCCAGAATCGGCCAAAACTGCGAGTGTTGATGACCGACACGTAAGCGCACCTTGGGGTTCAACAACTATGGAAATCGCTTTGGGACCCCAAAACGGTGAGTAATAGTCCAAGAATCAGGCCAGAATCAGCCCGAACTGCGATTGCTGATGACCGACACGTAAGCACACCTTAGGGTTCAACAACCATGTAAATCGCTTTTGGTCCCCAAAACGGTGAGTAATAGTGCACGAAACGGGCCAGAATCGGCCAAAATTGCGACTGTTGACGACGGACACGTAAACGCACCGCGGGGATCGTCAATCGTGGAAATAGCTCTGGGACCCCAAAATGGTGAGTAATAGTCCATGAAAGAGCCCAGAATCGAACGAAATAGGATTGCTGGTGAACAAAACGTAAGCGCACCCCGGGGTGCGTCAATCATGGAAATGGCTCCGAGATACCAAAACAATGAGTAATAGTCCATGAAACGGGGCAGAGTCGGCCAAAACTGTGAGTGTTGATGACCGACAAATAAATGCACCCCAGGGATCGTCAATCATAGAAATCGCTTTAGGACCCCAAAACGGTGAGTAATAGTGCACGAAAAGAACCAGAATTGGACAAAATTATGAGTGTTGATAACCGACACGTAAACGCACCCTGGGGTTCGTCCGTTGTGGAAATCACTCCGGGGCCCCAAAACTGAGTAATAGTCCATGAAACGGGCCAGAATCGGCCAAAACTATGAGTGTTGATGACCGACCCGCAAACGCACCCCAGGGTTCGTCAATCGAGGAAATCACTCCGGGACCCCAAAACACTGAGTAATAGACCAAGAGACGGGCCAGAATCGGCCAAAACTGCGAGTGTTGATGACCGACACGTAAGCGCACCTTGGGGCTCAACAACTATGGAAATCGCTTTGGGACCCCAAAACGGTGAGTAATAGTCCAAGAATCAGGCCAGAATCAGCACAAACTGCGATTGCTGATGACCGACACGTAAGCACACCTTAGGGTTCAACAACCATAGAAATCGCTTTCGGACCCCAATACGGTGAGTAATAGTGCACGAAACGGGCCAGAATCGGCCAAAATTGCGACTGTTGACGATGGACACGTAAACGCACCGCGGGGATCGTCAATCGTGGAAATAGCTCTGGGACCCCAAAATGGTGAGTAATAGTCCATGAAAGAGCCCAGAATCAAACGAAATTAGGATTGCTGGTGAACAACACGTAAGCGCACCCTGGGGTGCGTCAATCATGGAAATCGCTCCGAGACACCAAAACAATGAGTAATAGTCCACGAAACGCGCAAAATTCGGCCAAAACTGCGAGTGTTGATGACCGACAAATAAATGCACCCCAGGGATTGTCAATCATAGAAATCGCTCTAGGACCCCAAAACGGTGAGTAATAGTGCACGAAAAGAACCAGAATCGGCCAAAACTATGAGTGTTGATGACCGACCCGCAAACGCACCCTGGGGTTTGTCAATCGTGGAAATCACTCCGGGACCCCAAAACACTGAGTAATAGACCAAGAGACGGGCCAGAATCGGCCAAAACTGCGAGTGTTGATGACCGACACGTAAGCGCACCTTGGGGTTCAACAACTATGGAAATCGCTTTGGGACCCCAAAACGGTGAGTAATAGTCCAAGAATCAGGCCAGAATCAGCCCAAACTGCGATTGCTGATGACCGACACGTAAGCACACCTTAGGGTTCAACAACCATGGAAATCACTTTTGGACCCCAAAACGGTGAGTAATGGTGCACGAAACGGGCCAGAATCGGCCAAAATTGCGACTGTTGACGACGGACACGTAAACGCACCGCGGGGATCGTCAATCGTGGAAATAGCTCTGGGACCCCAAAATGGTGAGTAATAGTCCATGAAAGAGCCCAGAATCGAACGAAATAGGATTGCTGGTGAACAAAACGTAAGCGCACCCCGGGGTGCGTCAATCATGGAAATGGCTCCGAGATACCAAAACAATGAGTAATAGTCCATGAAACGGGGCAGAGTCGGCCAAAACTGTGAGTGTTGATGACCGACAAATAAATGCACCCCAGGGATCGTCAATCATAGAAATCGCTTTAGGACCCCAAAACGGTGAGTAATAGTGCACGAAAAGAACCAGAATTGGCGAAAATTATGAGTGTTGATAACCGACACGTAAACGCACCCTGGGTTCGTCCGTTGTGGAAATCACTCCGGGGCCCCAAAACTGAGTAATAGTCCATGAAACGGGCCAGAATCGGCCAAAACTATGAGTGTTGATGACCGACCCGCAAACGCACCCCAGGGTTCGTCAACCGAGGAAATCACTCCGGGACCCCAAAACACTGAGTAATAGACCAAGAGACGGGCCAGAATCGGCCAAAACTGCGAGTGTTGATGACCGACACGTAAGCGCACCTTGGGGCTCAACAACTATGGAAATCGCTTTGGGACCCCAAAACGGTGAGTAATAGTCCAAGAATCAGGCCAGAATCAGCACAAACTGCGATTGCTGATGACCGACACGTAAGCACACCTTAGGGTTCAACAACCATGGAAATCGCTTTTGGACCCCAATACGGTGAGTAATAGTGCACGAAACGGGCCAGAATCGGCCAAAATTGCGACTGTTGACGATGGACACGTAAACGCACCGCGGGGATTGTCAATCGTGGAAATAGCTCTGGGACCCCAAAATGGTGAGTAATAGTCCATGAAAGAGCCCAGAATCAAACGAAATTAGGATTGCTGGTGAACAACACGTAAGCGCACCCTGGGGTGCGTCAATCATGGAAATCGCTCCGAGACACCAAAACAATGAGTAATAGTCCACGAAACGCGCAAAGTTCGGCCAAAACTGCGAGTGTTGATGACCGACAAATAAATGCACCCCAGGGATTGTCAATCATAGAAATCGCTCTAGGACCCCAAAACGGTGAGTAATAGTGCACGAAAAGAACCAGAATCGGCCAAAACTATGAGTGTTGATGACCGACCCGCAAACGCACCCTGGGGTTTGTCAATCGTGGAAATCACTCCGGGACCCCAAAACACTGAGTAATAGACCAAGAGACGGGCCAGAATCGGCCAAAACTGCGAGTGTTGATGACCGACACGTAAGCGCACCTTGGGGTTCAACAACTATGGAAATCGCTTTGGGACCCCAAAACGGTGAGTAATAGTCCAAGAATCAGGCCAGAATCAGCC
>NW_025234585.1:0-6931 GCF_018294505.1 Triticum aestivum | reverse complement strand
TGTTTGGTGAGGCGTTGGTGCGTGCTGCGTGTTCCTAGTGAAGTGTGGAGCACGATAGTGTGCTCGGTTGGGTGCTACGGTGACCGTGGCCACGACGGCGACATCGCCGGCGGCGTGGAGCTCTCGGCCAAGGTGGGGCTAAGGCCTAGAGGTCGAAAGAGACCAGGGAAGAAGGGGGAAACGACTCGGGGGCTCACCGCGGTTGCAGTGGGCGTCGAAGCGGGCTCGGAGACGCGCTGGAGACGGCGAATTCGACGGCGATGATGGTCGGAGCCCGAAGAGGGGAACGGCGACGTGGCGGTGATACAGGGCTTCCGGAGGCCCGTGAAGCGGTGGGGAGGAAGAGGGGGTTGTGGCGGAGCTTCTGAGCTAGTCGGGGGAGCGAGGGGTGGCCGGAGACGGCTGCTATGGCGAACGGCGGCGACGGTGGTGTTCGGCTGTGTGAGAGAGAGAGCGAGGGAGAGGAGGGAAGAGCCGAGGGCGAGTGAGAGAGAGCAGGGGGGAGGCGTGGCGTCGTCCAGGGCATCGAGCGAGGAGGGGAGGGAAGGCAAGCAGGGAGAGAGGTGGCGTGGCGCGGTGGCGCGTGCGCCGGCCACACTCCCCTCCCTCTGTCGGGACGAAGACGACAGAGGAGGGAGACGGGCTGGGCCGCCTGCTGGCTGGGCCGGCCAGCTGGCTGGGCTGCACAGGGAGGAGCCCAGGTAAGCTTCTCCCTTTTATTTTTTTCTGTTTTCTAATTTCTGACATTTGTTTTGATTTAAAATAATATATTAAATCATTTATTTAACTTATGCCAATTTTTGCAGGGGCTAGATATATTATTCCAGAGCTCCTTTATAGTTGGCATAATATTTGGACATATATTAATATATATAGAAATATATTTCCAATGCAAATATTTATGCATTAATTCCAAATGCCCAAAATAAATGTCCATGAGCTACTAAAAATATTGGTTTGATTTTTATCTCTGGCCAATATTTTCAAAGAGCAACATGAGCATTTTCTTGGACCCTTTTGGAGAAATTTTTATTTGGGTCATTTTCAAAATGATTCTGAGGGTTTCACAGATCCCCATTTCAAGTTTCTGATGAAAGAGTAAACATGATGCAACACTCTAATGCATGACTAGCTAGGGTGTGACAACTCACCCCCACTCAAAAGAATCTCGCCCCGAGATTTGGATTCCTTCGGGAAGAAGGCGGGGTACTCAAGTTGAAGACGATCCTCCCTTTCCCAAGTTGCTTCATCCTCAGAATGGTGCGACCATTGTACTTTGAGAAACTTGATGTTATGACGTCGAGTGGTACGCTCGGCCTGATCGAGGATACGAATGGGGTACTCTCGATATGTAAGATTATCTTGGAGATCAAGCGTTTCGTGGTCCACTTCACGGATAGGATCCGAGAAGCAACGCCTGAGTTGAGAAACGTGGAAGACATCGTGGACTCCGGAGAGGTGCGGAGGTAATTCCAACTGGTAGGCAACTTCTCCTCGTTTGGCGAGAATGCAAAAAGGTCCAATGTAACGAGGAGCCAATTTGCCTTTGATACCGAAACGATGGGTTCCCTTCAGAGGGGTGACCCGAAGATAAGCCTTCTCGTCAACCTCGAAAGTCATAGCCTTATGTTTTCGGTCATATTGACTCTTCTGACGAGATTGGGCTGTTTTCAACTTTTCACGAACGATACGAACTTGTTCTTCTGCTTCCTGAATCATATCCGGGCCAAAGAATTGTCTTTCCCCGGTCTCTGACCAGTTAAGGGGTGTTCGACACCGTCGTCCATAGAGAACTTCAAAAGGGGCTTTACCCAAGCTAGATTGATAGCTGTTGTTGTAAGCGAATTCGGCAAATGGAAGGCACTTTTCCCAGTCCATTCCGAACGAGATAACAGAGGCTCGAAGCATGTCTTCTAGAATCTGGTTGACGCGTTCCACTTGACCACTCGACTGAGGGTGGAAGGCGGTGCTAAAGGAGAGACGGGTTCCCATAGCATTTTGGAAACTTTCCCAAAATCGAGAGGTGAAAAGACTTCCTCGATCCGAGTTGATTTCCAAAGGAACACCATGGAGGGACACTATTCGGGAGATGTATAAGTCTGCCAGCTGACTAGCGGTTATACTCTCACGAACAGGTAGGAAATGGGCTACTTTGGAGAGACGATCGACAACGACGAAGATAGCATTATTCCCTCTCCTGGTCCTGGGAAAACCGGTAATGAAATCCATACCAATTTTATCCCATTTCCATTCAGGAATAGCTAAGGGTTGAAGGGTGCCAGCAGGCCGTTGGTGCTCTGCTTTTACACGACGACAGACGTCGCAATTTGCAATGTACTGAGCAATTTCTCTCTTCATCCTAGTCCACCAGAACCTCTGGCGTAGGTCCTGATACATCTTAGTACTACCGGGATGAATGGTGAGAGGAGATTCATGAGCTTCCTTAAGGATCAATCGCCTCAGGTTGCGCACTTTGGGAACCACTAGTCGATCCCCGAAGTATACGACCCCTTGATCATTAATGGAGAAACACTTCGCAATTCCTTTCTGAACGTTTCTCTTGATGCGGGAGATTCCCGGATCTACCTTCTGTGCTTTGATAATCTGATCCGTAAGGGTAGGTTTTGCCACCAAGGTGGAAAGAAAACCTTGAGGAACAATGTGAAGGTTAAGCTTCCGAAATTCCTCATGGAGAAGCGGTTGACTTTGTTGTAACATCAGGTTGTTACAATAAGATTTACGACTTAGCGCATCAGCCATGACGTTGGCTTTCCCTGGGGTGTAGGTTATCCCTAAATCGAAGTCTGTGATCAATTCAACCCAACGTCTTTGCCTGAGATTCAAATCCGGTTGGGTGAAAATGTACTTCAGACTTTGGTGATCAGTGAATATTTCGCAACGGTTACCGAGGAGGTAATGTCACCAGGTCTTAAGTGCATAGACTACGGCTGCAAGCTCTAGATCATGAGTAGGATAATTCTCCTCATGTGGGTGCAATTGCCGTGAAGCGTAGGCAATTACGTGTCGATCTTGCATGAGAATGCAACCTAGTCCTTGTCGCGAGGCGTCGCAGTAGATAACAAAATCCTTGGAGAAGTCTGGCGGTACCAGTACGGGAGCAGAGGTCAGGCGTCTTTTCAGTTCCTGAAAGCTGTGCTCACATTGTGGAGTCCACTCGAACTTCTTATCTTTCTTGAGGAGTTCGGTTAGAGGTTTGGCAACTTTGGAGAAGTTCTCGACAAAGCGACGACAATAGCTCGCTAAGCCTAGAAAACTCCGAACTTGCTTGACCGATTCAGGTGGAGTCCAATTAAGGACGGCTTGAACTCGCTCAGGGTTAACAGCAATACCTTTACCAGATATTACATGACCTAGATAGGTCACTTCTGGCAACCAGAATTCACATTTAGAAAATTTGGCATAAAGGCGATGCTCTCGAAGTTTCTTCAACACTAGCCTTAGATGTTCGGCATGTTCTTCCTCGTTTTTGGAGTAGATGAGTATATCATCGAGGTAAACTACAACGAATTTATCCAAGTACTCCATGAAGATTGAGTTCATTAACCGAGAAAAGGTGGCTGGAGCGTTGGTTAAACCGAAGGACATGACGGTGTACTCGTATTGGCCGTAACGAGTAACAAAGGCCGTTTTAGGGATGTCCCTGTTTCTGATTTTGATTTGATGGTAGCCCAACCTCAAATCCATCTTGGAGAAGACTGAGGATCCAGCGAGGTGATCATACAGGTCGTTGATCCTGGGAAGCGGATATTTGTTCTTGATTGTGACCAAGTTGACAGGTCGGTAATCTACAACCATCCGGTCCGTACCATCCTTCTTCTTGACGAATAGGACGGGGCAAGCCCACGGAGATGAGCTAGGTCGGATGAAACCCTTTTTCAAGGACTCATCGAGTTGTTTCTTAAGCTCGGCTAGTTCTAGTGGTGCCATCTTATAAGGTCTTCTAGCAATCGGAACAGTTCCTGGAATGAGGTCTATTACGAACTCAACATCCCTGTCAGGTGGAACACCTGGCAATTCTTCTGGAAAAACATCCGGGAAGTCACGGACTACCGGAATGTCCTCAAGGTCTGGCAGAGGGCTGGCGTTAAGAGAATATAATTGTCGCTTGGCTATTCGGGTCAAGACATTGACTATCTTCCCCGAAGGATGGGTGAGTTGAACAGTCCTAGAGAAGCAATCAATTTTGGCTTGATGAGCTGACATCCAGTCCATACCCAAAATGATATTAATATCTGAAAATTTAAGGGCTATCAAAGATGCGAGGAAAACAAGTCTGTCGACTTGGATTTCATTTCCATAACTTACCCTAGAGGTCTGCCATCTAGAACCAGGGGTAGAAATTTCCATAGTGGATGGCATGTCACAGAATGCAACGTTATGCAAACGAGCATAATTTTCGGATATAAAGGAATGAGAGGCTCCTGTATCGAAAAGAACAGATGCCGGGTGGCAATTAACAAGAAGCGTACCGAGAACGACGTTGGGATCCTCTTGAGCTTCTTCGGCAGAGATACAGTTGACATGGCCACGTGAAGCGGTGACCGGCTTGGCGTGGAATATTTTTCCTGTCGGCTTGCCACGGCCAACAGCTTTAGCAGATTGGTTGGGGTTGGTCTGGGGACACTCACGCATATAGTGACCAGATTCCCCACATTTGAAACAAGTCACGGAACTGGTACGTGGAGGAGCATTATTGGTTGGACCCCCATAGGGCTTGGCTGGAGCAGACTGTTGAACAGGGCGAGGCGCCTGGAAAGATGGCCTCGGGGTGAACCTGGGTGGCAGGGCGGTGTTGGGCACCCACACGCGGCGCTTCTGAGGACCAGCACCGGATGAGGAACCCATGTCACGGCCATGCTTGCGTGTTGCGTCATAGTCAGTCTGACCAGTTTCAGCACTGATGGCTTTGTTGACAAGTTTCTGAAAAGATGTGCACTCATGCAGACGGAGATCGCGGCGAAGCTCGGGACTAAGGCCCTTACGGAACCTTGCTTGCTTCTTGGCGTCAGTAGACACTTCCTCAGTTGCATATCGGGCGAGATTACCAAACTCCCTGCTATAGGCATCCACAGAAAGTCGGCCTTGGGTGAAACTGCAAAATTCTTCACGTTTACGGTCCATGAGACCCTCCGGAATGTGATGTTCACGGAAAGCCTCGCTGAACTCAGCCCAAGTAGTGACATGGCCCGCTGGGCGCATAGCTCCATAATTCTCCCACCATAGACTGGCGGGGCCTTCAAGATGATATGCAGCAAAGATGACCTTGTCAGCCTCCGCTACCAGCGCGGAACGCAGTTTGTGAGAGATACTGCGAAGCCAGTCATCAGCGTCGAGAGGCTCGACGGAGTGGTGGAACGTGGGTGGATGCAATTTGATAAAATCACTGAGTGACACCACGTTAGCCCTCTGATGGTGTGCTGTATTCTGTTCAATACGCTCCAACAAACGGTTGGTCTCCCGCTTGTTTCTCTCAGCTTCCATCATAACCTCGGCTAGTGAAGGAGGATGAGGCAGATTTTCATTCCTGCCTTCACTGCCTTCGGCCTGCTCTTGAGAAGCAGGGTTAGCGCGCGTGTTGACCATCCTAGGTAAACAAGACAATGATTTAGTCAGGATGATGAAATTCCGACATAGGATACAGAATGTAAGGAATAACTCGGAATGCAAGATGATCATCCGTATGACATGGTAGATACAGAAACTGCTTCTTTTATTCCATCGTCATACACACCATACAGGGTTTAGTACAAGACCAAACAAAGTACTATTACGGTGAAAGAGGATTACATCTCATCGGAGGCATTCCAAGCTCCTATACATTATTTTTCTACACCTCCGGAAAGAGTACAAACTAGGTCATATCCCACGAGTCACGCGGGACGATAGACGACACAGCTAGTGCGAACTAGTGATACTATCGCTAACTCAGACCGATCCGTAGTAGTCCTCGTAGAAGTCACCTCCATAGCCTGGAAGCTCAACATGATCATCCGGAAACAGACGATCTCGCGGAGCTTGTGGACCATAGGGGCTAGGATGAGGTCTTGGACCAACAGACGGTGGCCTGCGGGGACCGCGAGGTGGGGTGATGCCTCCTACATCACACCAAACCATCACGTCTGGCAGAGCAGATCTCACAGGATAGAGATTGCGCATATCTGAAAATCCAGCTTGCACCGCCGGTGCGAACCGAGTCAAAGTGGCCCAGTGGTCAGCACGGGTATTGAAGAGCTCTAACCTCAAGGCCCGATTTTCACGGTCCTTATCCTCGAGCATCTCAGCAGTGGTGCGAGTCCGTGAATCCTCCTGAGTGGGGTCAGCATAAATAGCCTGGAGATACCCTTGTGCTCCCGGAAGTGAACCTGGCATATACCGGAAATCAGAGTCCCGAATTAGACCAGATCTGACTCGCATAATGGTTATCATAGAGTAGGCGGCGTCCTGCACAGCCATCTCAATAGTAACCCCGAGTCCATAGGAGCAGTGAAGAGGCTCGGTGGATCCAGGATAAGATGGAAATATCCTGACAGTGCAGAGATACTGGCTTTGATTAAAGTCTCGGAATTGCTCTTCGACCGTGTACTCAGGATACCAACGGTATCCAGCCTCAGTCATTACCCTGACCAACTTGGCAGTATGGCCGGGTACATCTAGGCATCGAGTCAGGCGAACCACTTGATTGAGGTCGCGAGTGGCCATCTGAAAGCACAATCATAATGCAAGGGCATTAGAATTTCTAGCAAAATTTCGGCAGCATAACAGCTGTAAATGCTCAAGAAGGATTTTGAGACATTTGACAAAGGATTTCGTACACACTCAACATCATCATGTCAAAGTTCTGAATCCATTCTGACAACATAATGTGGTAGTAGAACTGAACTAGGCTTGTATCCCTCAAACTTATAAGGTA
>NW_025234584.1:0-6932 GCF_018294505.1 Triticum aestivum | reverse complement strand
GAGTAATAGTCCACAAAACACGTTAGAATTGGACAAAATTGTGAGTGTTGCTGACAGACACGTAAACACAACCCGGGGTCATTTTGGGACCCCATAACTAAGTAATAGTCCAAGAAACGGGCCAGAATCGGCCCAAACTGCGATTGTTGATGACTTACACTTAAGCGCACCTTGGGGTTCAACAACCATGGAAATCGCTTTGGGGCCCCAAAACGGTGAGTAACCGTCCACGAAACGGGTCAGAATCGACAAAAACCGCGAGTGTTGATAACCAACCCGTAAGCGCACCCAAGGGTTCCTTAATCATGGAAATCACTCCGGGGCCCCAAAAAAGTGAGCAATAGTCCACGAAACGGGCCAAAATCGGCCAAAACTGTGAGTGTTGATGACCGACACGTAAACGCACGCTGGGGTTCGTTAATCGTGGAAATCACTCCGGGACCCCAAAACAGTGAGTAATAGTATACAAAAAAGGCAAGAATCGGACAAAAATGTAAGTGTTGATGACCGAAACGTAAACGCACCCCGCGGTTAGTTAATTGTTGAAATCACTTCGATACCCCAAGACAGTGCGTAATACTCCACGAAATGGGCCAGAATCGGCCAAAACTGCGAGTGTTGATGAGCGACACATAAATGCACCCCGGTGTTCGTCAATCATGGAAATCACGGCGAGACCCAAAAACAGAGTAATAGTCCAAGAAACGGGCCAGAATCGGCCAAAACTGTGAGTGTGGATGACCGACACGTAAATGCACCCCGTGGTTCGTTAATCGTGGAAATCACTCCGGGGGCCCAAAAAAGAGAGTAATAGTCCATGATACGGGCCAGAATCAGCCAAAACTATGAGTGTTGATGACCGACACGTAAGCGCGCCTTGGGGTTCAACAACTATGGAAATCACTTCGGGACCTGAAAACAGTGAGTAATAGTCCACAAAACACGTTAGAATTGGACAAAATTGTGAGTGTTGCTGACAGACACGTAAACACAACCCGGGGTCATTTTGGGACCCCATAACTAAGTAATAGTCCAAGAAACGGGCCAGAATCGGCCCAAACTGCGATTGTTGATGACTTACACTTAAGCGCACCTTGGGGTTCAACAACCATGGAAATCGCTTTGGGGCCCCAAAACGGTGAGTAACCGTCCACGAAACGGGTCAGAATCGACAAAAACCGCGAGTGTTGATAACCAACCCGTAAGCGCACCCAAGGGTTCCTTAATCATGGAAATCACTCCGGGGCCCCAAAAAAGTGAGCAATAGTCCACGAAACGGGCCAAAATCGGCCAAAACTGTGAGTGTTGATGACCGACACGTAAACGCACGCTGGGGTTCGTTAATCGTGGAAATCACTCCGGGACCCCAAAACAGTGAGTAATAGTATACAAAAAAGGCAAGAATCGGACAAAAATGTAAGTGTTGATGACCGAAACGTAAACGCACCCCGCGGTTAGTTAATTGTTGAAATCACTTCGATACCCCAAGACAGTGCGTAATACTCCACGAAATGGGCCAGAATCGGCCAAAACTGCGAGTGTTGATGAGCGACACATAAATGCACCCCGGTGTTCGTCAATCATGGAAATCACGCCGAGACCCAAAAACAGAGTAATAGTCCAAGAAACGGGCCAGAATCGGCCAAAACTGTGAGTGTGGATGACCGACACGTAAATGCACCCCGTGGTTCGTTAATCGTGGAAATCACTCCGGGGGCCCAAAAAGAGAGTAAGAGTCCATGATACGGGCCAGAATCAGCCAAAACTATGAGTGTTGATGACCGACACGTAAGCGCGCCTTGGGGTTCAACAACTATGGAAATCACTTCGGGACCTGAAAACAGTGAGTAATAGTCCACAAAACACGTTAGAATTGGCCAAAATTGTGAGTGTTGCTGACCGACACGTAAACACAACCCGGGGTCATTTCGGGACCCCCATAACTAAGTAATAGTCCAAGAAACGGGCCAGAATCGGCCCAAACTGTGATTGTTGATGACCTACACTTAAGTGCACCTTGGGGTTCAACAACCATGGAAATCGCTTTGGGGCCCCAATACGGTGAGTAACAGTCCACGAAACGGGTCAGAATCGACAAAAACCGCGAGTGTTGATAACCAACCCGTAAGCGCACCCAAGGGTTCCTTAATCATGGAAATCACTCCGGGGCCCCAAAAAAGTGAGCAATAGTCCACGAAACGGTCCAGAATCGGCAAAAACTGTGAGTGTTGATGACCGACACGTAAACGCACGCCGGGGTTCGTTAATCGTGGAAATCACTCCGGGACCCCAAAACAGTGAGTAATAGTATACAAAAAAGGCAAGAATCGGACAAAAATGTAAGTGTTGATGACCAAAACGTAAACGCACCCCGCGGTTAGTTAATTGTTGAAATCACTTCGATACCCCAAAACAGTGCGTAATACTCCATGAAATGGGCCAGAATCGGCCAAAACTGCGATTGTTGATGAGCGACACATAAATGCACCCCGGTGTTCGTCAATCATGGAAATCACGCCGAGACCCAAAAACAGAGTAATAGTCCAAGAAACGGGCCAGAATCGGCCAAAACTGTGAGCGTGGATGACTGACACGTAAATGCACCCCGTGGTTCGTTAATCGTGGAAATCACTCCGGGGGCCCAAAAAAGAGAGTAATAGTCCATGATACGGGACAGAATCAGCCAAAACTATGAGTATTGATGACCGACACGTAAGCGCGCCTTGGGGTTCAACAACTATGGAAATCACTTCGGGACCTGAAAACAGTGAGTAATAGTCCACAAAACACGTTAGAATTGGCCAAAATTGTGAGTGTTGCTAACCGACACGTAAACACAACCCGGGGTCATTTCGGGACCCCATAACTAAGTAATAGTCCAAGAAACGGGCCAGAATCGGCCCAAACTGCGATTGTTGATGACTTACACTTAAGCGCACCTTGGGGTTCAATAACGATGGAAATCGCTTTGGGGCCCCAAAACGGTGAGTAACAGTCCACGAAACGGGTCAGAATCAACAAAAACCGCGAGTGTTGATAACCAACCCGTAAGCGCACCCAAGGGTTCCTTAATCATGGAAATCACTCCGGGGCCCCAAAAAAGTGAGCAATAGTCCACGAAACGGGCCAGAATCGGCCAAAACTGTGAGTGTTGATGACCAACACGTAAACGCACGCCGGGGTTCGTTAATCGTGGAAATCACTCCGGGACCCCAAAACAGTGAGTAATAGTATACCAAAAAGGCAAGAATCGGACAAAAATGTAAGTGTTGATGACCAGAACGTAAACGCACCCCGCGGTTAGTTAATTGTTGAAATCACTTCGATACCCCAAAACAGTGCGTAATACTCCACGAAATGGGCCAGAATCGGCCAAAACTGTGATTGTTGATGAGCGACACATAAATGCACCCCGGTGTTCGTCAATCATGGAAATCACGCCGAGACCCAAAAACAGAGTAATAGTCCAAGAAACGGGCCAGAATCGGCCAAAACTGTGAGTGTGGATGACCGACACGTAAATGCACCCCGTGGTTCGTTAATCGTGGAAATCACTCCGGGGGCCCAAAAAAGAGAGTAATAGTCCATGATACGGGCCAGAATCAGCCAAAACTATGAGTATTGATGACCGACACGTAAGCGCGCCTTGGGGTTCAACAACTATGGAAATCACTTCGGGACCTGAAAACAATGAGTAATAGTCCACAAAACACGTTAGAATTGGACAAAATTGTGAGTGTTGCTGACCGACACGTAAACACAACCCGGGGTCATTTCGGGACCCCATAACTAAGTAATAGTCCAAGAAACGGGCCAGAATCGGCCCAAACTGCGATTGTTGATGACTTACACTTAAGCGCACCTTGGGGTTCAACAACCATGGAAATCGCTTTGGGGCCCCAAAACGGTGAGTAACAGTCCACGAAACGGGTCAGAATCGACAAAAACCGCGAGTGTTGATAACCAACCCGTAAGCGCACCCAAGGGTTCCTTAATCATGGAAATCACTCCGGGGCCCCAAAAAAGTGAGCAATAGTCCACGAAACGGGCCAAAACCGGCCAAAACTGTGAGTGTTGATGACCGACACGTAAACGCACGCCGGGGTTCGTTAATCGTGGAAATCACTCCGGGACCCCAAAACAGTGAGTAATAGTATACAAAAAAGGCAAGAATCGGACAAAAATGTAAGTGTTGATGACCGAAACGTAAACGCACCCCGCGGTTAGTTAATTGTTGAAATCACTTCGATACCCCAAAACAGTGCGTAATACTCCACGAAATGGGCCAGAATCGGCCAAAACTGCGAGTGTTGATGAGCGACACATAAATGCACCCCGGTGTTTGTCAATCATGGAAATCACACCGAGACCCAAAAACAGAGTAATAATCCAAGAAACGGGCCAGAATCGGCCAAAACTGTGAGTGTGGATGACCGACACGTAAATGCACCCCGTGGTTCGTTAATCGTGGAAATCACTCCGGGGGCCCAAAAAAGAGAGTAATAGTCCATGATACGGGCCAGAATCAGCCAAAACTATGAGTATTGATGACCGACACGTAAGCGCGCCTTGGGTTCAACAACTATGGAAATCACTTCGGGACCTGAAAACAGTGAGTAATAGTCCACAAAACACGTTAGAATTGGCCAAAATTGTGAGTGTTGCTGACCGACACGTAAACACAACCCGGGGTCATTTCGGGACCCCATAACTAAGTAATAGTCCAAGAAACGGGCCAGAATCGGCCCAAACTGCGATTGTTGATGACTTACACTTAAGCGCACCTTGGGGTTCAACAACGATGGAAATCGCTTTGGGGCCCCAAAACGGTGAGTAACAGTCCACGAAATGGGTCAGAATCGACAAAAACCGCGTGTGTTGATAACCAACCCGTAAGTGTACCCAAGGGTTCCTTAATCATGGAAATCACTCCGGGGCCCCAAAAAAGTGAGCAATAGTCCACGAAACGGGCCAGAATCGGCCAAAACTGTGAGTGTTGATGACCGACACGTAAACGCACGCCGGGGTTTGTTAATCGTGGAAATCACTCCGGGACCCCAAAACAGTGAGTAATAGTATACAAAAAAGGCAAGAATCGGACAAAAATATAAGTGTTGATGACCGAAACGTAAACGCACCCCGCGGTTAGTTAATTGTTGAAATCACTTCGATACCCCAAAACAGTGCGTAATACTCCACGAAATGGGCCAGAATCGGCCAAAACTGCGAGTGTTGATGAGCGACACATAAATGCACCCCGGTGTTCGTCAATCATGGAAATCACGCCGAGACCCAAAAACAGAGTAATAGTCCAAGAAACGGGCCAGAATCGGCCAAAACTGTGAGTGTGGATGACCGACACGTAAATGCACCCCGTGGTTCATTAATCGTGGAAATGACTCCGGGGGCCCAAAAAAGAGAGTAATAGTCCATGATACGGGCCAGAATCAGCCAAAACTATGAGTATTGATGACCGACACGTAAGCGCGCCTTGGGGTTCAACAACTATGGAAATCACTTCGGGACCTGAAAACAGTGAGTAATAGTCAACAAAACACGTTAGAATTGGCCAAAATTGTGAGTGTTGCTGAACGACACGTAAACACAACCCGGGGTCATTTCGGGACCCCATAACTAAGTAATAGTCCAAGAAACGGGCCAGAATCGGCCCAAACTGCGATTGTTGATGACTTACACTTAAGCGCACCTTGGGGTTCAACAACCATGGAAATCGCTTTGGGGCCCCAAAACGGTGAGTAACAGTCCACGAAACGGGTCAGAATCGACAAAAACCGCGAGTGTTGATAACCAACCCGTAAGCGCACCCAAGGGTTCCTTAATCATGGAAATCACTCCGGGGCCCCAAAAAAGTGAGCAATAGTCCACGAAACAGGCCAGAATCGGCCAAAACTGTGAGTGTTGATGACCGACACGTAAACGCACGCCGGGGTTCGTTGATCGTGGAAATCACTCCGGGACCCCAAAACAGTGAGTAATAGTATACAAAAAAGGCAAGAATCGGACAAAAATGTAAGTGTTGATGACCAAAACGTAAACGCAGCCCGCGGTTAGTTAATTGTTGAAATCACTTCGATACCCCAAAACAGTGCGTAATACTCCACGAAATGGGCCAGAATCGGCCAAAACTGCGATTGTTGATGAGTGACACATAAATGCACCCCGGTGTTCGTCAATCATGGAAATCACGCCGAGACCCAAAAACAGAGTAATAGTCCAAGAAACGGGCCAGAATCGGCCAAAACTGTGAGTGTGGATGACCGACACGTAAATGCACCCCGTGGTTCGTTAATCGTGGAAATCACTCCGGGGGCCCAAAAAAGAGAGTAATAGTCCATGATACGGGCCAGAATCAGCCAAAACTATGAGTATTGATGACCGAGACGTAAGCGCGCCTTGGGGTTCAACAACTATGGAAATCACTTCGGGACCTGAAAACAGTGAGTAATAGTCCACAAAACACATTAGAATTGGCCAAAATTGTGAGTGTTGCTGACCGACACGTAAACACAACCCGGGGTCATTTCGGGACCCCATAACTAAGTTATAGTCCAAGAAACGGGCCAGAATCGGCCCAAACTGCGATTGTTGATGACTTACACTTAAGCGCACCTTGGGGTTCAACAACGATGGAAATCGCTTTGGGGCCCCAAAACGGTGAGTAACAGTCCACGAAACGGGTCAGAATCGACAAAAACCGCGAGTGTTGATAACCAACCCGTAAGCGCACCCAAGGGTTCCTTAATCATGGAAATCACTCCGGGGCCCCAAAAAAGTGAGCAATAGTCCACGAAACGGGCCAGAATCGGCCAAAACTGTGAGTGTTGATGACCGACACGTAAACGCACGCCGGGGTTCGTTAATCGTGGAAATCACTCCGGGACCCCAAAACAGTGAGTAATAGTATACAAAAA
>NW_025234583.1:0-6932 GCF_018294505.1 Triticum aestivum | reverse complement strand
AGGGAAGGTAGCGTGGCATCGAAGCTAATAAAATTTTGCATTATTTATGACCACATACTTAGATAAAAACTACAAATGAGATTGCAAAATAAGAAAATCACCTTGGGCAGCTCAGCGGCGGGGGGGGGGGGGCACATCCTAGAAGGGTGAAAACTTCTCCTGCAGGACCATGGGGGTTGTAACCTCAAACGGGGCATTGACCATCTCAGTACTGGCCGTGAGCGTATCAAGGGTTGGCTTGGTGGCGGCCTCCATCTTCTTGGAGCTCTCTGTCTCATGGGGATCAGCCTCCCGCGTCTGCTGCAACATTGGTAGATCTTTGCCTGGTTCTCCTTGGTCCATCATGAAACTGATGAATACTAGGAGACAACTGAAAGGAAAACACGATCACAATGACAATGAAACAAAAAAGAGAGTGGGGATTGGTTACTGCTTTAAAAAGTTTTCTTTTCTGAAATAAAATATACTAACATCATGGATCAGCTTACCTTCTGGGAGAGAAGAACAATGGTAGATGCGAGTGTTGGCTTTCTTGAAGATGGTGACGGAGAAGGGGATTCAGCGAATAGTGAAATGATGGTTGCTTCATCCGTCAAACTTAGACTGCGGGGAGGTGGGGTTTTGTGATATGATGGCTCATTACTGTCACGCTACGACCGAGGTGGATGGCATTTGGGCCCGCGTGCTGCATGGAAGTATGTCGATGAACCAAAGTAATACAACATTTAGTAGTGGGAGATGTTTTGATGACCTCGCAGGAGCTAGAAGCGGTAGTATATCCACAGTACTAGTAGTAATAGTTTTTCTGGGTAGCTGTAAACTGTCTCCATTGTACTAGTAGTAATTGTCTCTCTGGGCCGAAGACAAAACAGTTCATCCACCCTAGTAAATAAAAAAATCAATTCAAGAGCCCATATATTTACTTAATAAGAGGCGCTACCCAGCACACCGTGCCCCAAAAAACCTGGGTGCTCTTCTTACTCCTCACTACCACCCACCTCACGTCAGCTCGCTCCACACGTACCCCCAATTCCTCACCCCACTCCTATAGAAAACCCTCAACTCCCCTTCTTCCTCACTACTACAAAAAACCCATCTCTCCTTCTTCTTCACTCGCACTACAACTAGGCTCATAATTCGTTACTCTACTCAAATCCGACGCGATGCCGTCGAAGAAAATGGAGTCGGTTAACCCCGGTGCCAAGAAGATGAGGCTCCCACCAGCGGCGACAACTGTTGTAGATCCCGCACCCAGTAACGCGGGGAGAAGCGGCGAGCCCGCCCCGACCGGATCCCAAAAACCCGTAGAATCTCGGGTGGACAACATCAATGATCTCCCGGATTCCATGCTTGGGGAGATCATCTCGCTTCTTCCCACCAAGGATTGGTGCTGTACCCAAGTCCTCTCAACTTGGTGGCGCCCTTTAATCTCGACTGTCGTCCGCTATCTCTCTTTAATGATTTTGAACTCCCCAGAGACAGCATCTCCTCCCACCAGGGCTCCCTTCAAAGCCTCTTCATCCTGACATGCTTCCTGGGCAAGCATAGCATGCCCTGCATGTTGGACACCTGGCTGAAATCCCCTGAATTCACAAAACTACAATTGCTTGAGTTCTACTATTCCCCAGGAAAACACCTACCAGATATCGAACGCCATGTTCTTGTGCACTCAGCATCAATGTCCATCTCGCGCTTTTCCTCCTCTCTCCACACTGCCACCTTTGCACTTCGCTACCGACCAGACAATCTGGTACTAAACCTTCGACTCCCATTTCTCAAAAAACTTTGAATTGTGCAGGTTCTTATATCAGAGGCCTCATTCCACATCATCATTCACTCCAGTTGCCCTGCCCTGGAGCGCTTGGTGCTTGTTTTCACAGTTAGAATCGGTTATCTCCAAAAAAGTCGCCTAACCATGTATAAATTGGAATTTCTTTTGACGGAAGGCAACTCATCATCGAAGATGCCCCTTCACATCAAAGGTTGATCCTTGATCCTAGTTATTCACCATCACAAATAATTGTCATCTCTATGCCTAAACTTGAGACCTTGGGTGTAATACATGATCTCTATGCTCATTTCAAGATGGTGTTTGGCTCCAAAGTTCTTCAGGTACTGTATATTATCAACTACACTTGTAATCATAAGATGCAGTTTAAATTTCTCCGCATAAGTTCTATATCATCTTGGAGGACACATAGTGTACAACCTTTATGTTCTATGCTCAATGAAGAGTTTCTCCATGGATAGCCTGTCAATGGTGGTGGATTCTTTCAAGATCTTATGTATCCAGATGAATAGTTTTGATCTGAACAAGATTATGGACTTTCTGTAATGCTTTCATGTCTGGAGAAGTTGTATATAAAGGTGATAATTTCATGCACATTGGAAGCCCGCATATAGTGTACTAGAATTAACCGTTCAGCTGTTGCTCTTTCGACAATCTTTTTTAGACCTTAATTGTTTTCAATCTTCATGCCTATATAGGCAACATGACCGGGTAAGAAAGTTATAACCAATTGGCGGATTCTTAAGCACTGGGATTTTATCACTTCTCATGACATTTGATGGAAGACAATAACGCTGGAACGATATGTAGCCAACCATGCAAACACTAGATTTGTCACATTCTTCCTGCTTAATGTGAGGTTACTATTGTCCATCAGGCTTAAGTTTATCAGCAGCATGGTTTTGGCGATGGGTTTGTCGAAGAGCAAAAATAGGAGTTTCAGGTGGAAAAAAGGGCTTCTGAACGTGTCGGGCTTCTATTTACAACATCTTGTGGTCATAATCCAGTAAATTTTACGACCTAGGATGTTCATTCTGTGGACCTAACCGATCAATTTGACTGTGACTGCCAAAAACCATGCTGGAGTTAGATGTTGTTGCCCTTTTGAATCTAGGTTTTGCCTAAACCTAAGGAACAATTAACCCTCATGCTTTTTACAGTTTGTAAGCTGGAGTTAGATGTTCTTGCCCTTTTCAACTCGGCTGTTACTGTCATATTTTCTTTGAAACAAGGCAAATGGCTTGCCATTTGTTTAATTAAGAGAGAAATATTGTAACAAATCCCAACCAAGGGAAATAACGTCACTCTCGCCTGCTGCTTGAGCTCACTGTGCATTACAGAACCCAAGTAATTAACCCCCACCAGCACCCACAAACTTATTTGGAACTAGCACACTAAATGGGCTATAAATTTTCATATGAAAGGCTGCTTGACCGTGACAGATTTGGATTCTGACATTTGGAACCCACAAGGAAAAAGCCAATCCAAGGTGGTGTCGACATTATTACTAGTCAACAAACAATTCTTCCTACCAGCCGTTGGATTGACATCGAACATCTGTCATGTATCTTCTATCTCTTGTCCTCTTCCTCCAGCCACCCAAACCAAACCACCGCGTCGGTTCTGCCTGCTCCTGCCTCCCACGGCTGGCTGTGCCTCCGCCACCCTACCGTGCCCTCGCACATTGGCTAGTCCCTCCCTCTATTCCCACACACATCCTATTATTCTCCAGCGACGTCAGCCCCAACATGCACCCGCACCCGAACTAGTCAACCCTCATACTCCCCTCCGCCTGCGACTAGAGTAGCGCATCTTCCACACCTCATGTTCATTCCATCCGAGGCCTCGCCATCGTCCTCCACCTTGGTTCGTTCGCCGTATGCGGTGCACCACCATCTGGCATTGTCAACGTGGTCAGCAACCAAGAGGAATAAGGACATGATTGTACGTGGAGAGGATGACAGTAGGGACCCACCAGAGTCATGGCAGAATGCAAGCAAGTGTCTCGTTATTACAAGTGCAAGAAAATGGTTCCCCCTAATGGTTGGACATCTAAAGCTCACGCCATTTTCAACATAGTTAATAAACGAGAGCATTACACAACGAGCGGCTGACACCAGGGACCCAACAGGTCGCACTGTTGTTATTTACTTTTTTGTTTGAGTAACAAGCAGTTCTTATTTACTAGTTTTAGAGATGGATCAAGGTAACAACGGGGGTTTGCGGGGGCTGTGGTCCATCTAGCTAGGGTTTTATTTTATGTTTACCACATCATCCGCCTAGTTGTGTTTTTTTCTTTCTGAAAATAGCTAGCCCAGCTCTACCTTTTTAAAAGAAATACCTAATGGACGCCTACTTGCTTTCTCAGCCCCGCTGGGCTACAAATATTTCAAGGCGAGAGTGATGTATTTGCTTACACAGAAAATGAAGTAGTTAGAAATGGTATGTAAATTTTAAAAATGCAGCAAACCGGCAATTAGTTTCAAATATATATTTTTTAAGATTTTGATATTTCGAATTTAATTGTTTTTTGCGGGGAAAATTATGTTGGATTTTAAATTGTATAAATTTATTATTTTTAAATTAGTTTGAACGAGATTCAAAATTTCGGGATTAAAAATAGTTTGGACCGCACCGAAATATGAAAATTTGGTTGAATTTTTTGTCGGGGTCTTGGACTTGGGGGTATCCAGTCCTGCCTGCCTGCGGCCCACCACGTGGCTCCATCGACGGCCTGGTACGGCCCAGCTTTTTCATCAACACCACAAGACCCTCGTGAGGGGCCAAGCCTCGCGAGGCGGACAATGCCAAGATCCCCGAAGGAGTTGGCCTCCTTAGGCGGGCTCCTGAGGGGCGGAGAGTTCTATGCAGCTACCTCATGAGGCTCAACTGACGTAAGCCGTGATGACCACGGCCAGGCGGGCGCTAGGCGGGTGCAGAGCACAACTTTCCTCTTTGGTGCAAGGGAGGCAAGCCACAGGCGCGGAGTCTTGAGGAATTACAAAAGGTTTCCATTCTGGTGCAACAAGACCAAGACCACTAGGACGGCAGGACGGAGGTCATCACTGAGCCCACCGCAGCGTCACGACTAGAGGCTTCTCGCAGGCGAAGACTACTTTTGTCAGGATAGACTGTACTACTTGTCCCCTTTCAATTCCCGCCGTTGTGGAATCCCTTCCCGCTCATATTTGGGAAGAGGACCAAGGCCACTATATATAGGACTTAGCCACCACCATTGTGAAGAGAGATCCATTCCAACCCGAGCACCACACCAGCTCAAGAACACCTCACCTCCTGAGGCCTGTTCATCCTTTGTACTAGTTCATCCATAGCCCCCCGAGGCAATCCACCACACCACACTGGATTAGGGTATTACACCACAACAGTGGACCGATCTAGTATAAGTCTCTATGTCTTTGTGTCTCTGTGAGCTCGACGCGCTAGGCTAGGGAGGATCACGAGTAGGGAGGATGGGCAGGTTGAGATATCCCCATGCACCCCAGAGTTTGAACCTCTCAAGGGTTGCCGGATCCCGAAATCCGACACTTAGGTAGGGGTGCGTCGGAATCCTCTTCCTCGACCACTAGATCGTGCCGCCGACCCCCATGGCAGGTGCTCCTTCATCGGCCCCGTCGGCGCGCGTTCCTGGAGAAGCGTCGGGGCTGCGCTGCTTCACCCTCTCCCTGCGGCAAGTGCAGGGGCCGCCCAAGTTCGACCGAAGATGCCGCCGCACTACAACAGCGCGGCGGATCCAGCCCCCTTCCTTCAGGCATACGAGGAAGCAATTTGGGCGGCTGGTGGAGATGACAAGGTGAAGGCCAATTGGTTGCCCATGGCCCTCGTCGGCGCACCGCGTGCCTGGCTGCTCAACCTGCCGGCATCTTCCATGGCCTCATGGGAGGAGCTGCGCGACCTCTTCCTCGCCCACTACGCGACGCCGGTGCCCCCGGTCGTCACAGCTCTCTTGCATGGATCATAGGCGCCACCATCCGACCGCCACATCAAGCAGTTCTACCGACAGGCAGGCAACACTTAGGCGGGCTTGGCGGCTCCCTCGGGCTGGGCGGCGCCCCAGGCTGATCTCACCATCGGCCCCGAAGATCAACCCGCTACCACAACAGGGGCAGGCGCGCTCCCGATGCTCTGCACCCCCACTATCTATCACGTGGCGATCATCAGGACCCTCATCGACGGCGGGGCCGGCCTCAACGTGCTCACTCCGGAGGCGTTTGGCCTGCTCCATGTGCCGCCCAGCTGGCTCCGCCCCTTCAAGCCTTTATCCGGAGTCTATGACGGCTCATGCCCTTGGGTCAGATTCGTCTCCCTGTCACCTTCGGGACCCACGACAACTACCGCATCGAGCTCATCGACTTTGACATCGCCAAGATCAACCAGCCATACAATGCCATTCTGGGGTACGCATCTTTGGCCCAGTTTATGGTTGTGACCCACCCCGCGTACAACCTCATCAAGATGCCTGGCAGCAACGATGTCCTCACAGTGGTGGGGGACAACAAAGACACGTTGCAGGCCCTCAAGCTCGCCTTCAAGGCGGCCGCGGCCACACTACCTAGCGAGAAGAAGGACCAGGAGACCCCAGAAGTGGCGCCTGCCAAGAGGAAGCAGTTGTTCTCTCAAGACCGAGCAGAGACGAAGCAAGTGCCAGTCTGCGAGGATGGGACGGCCTCCCACAGGATCAAGAGAAGGCATTGATCAACTTCTCCAAGCCAACAAGGATGTATTCGCCTGGGAACCCAAACACCTGGCTGGGGTCCCAAGGTGCATAATCCAGCACCACCTGAGGGTATACCCAATTGTGCTCACGTGGCAAAAGGCTCGCCGACAGTCCACCGAGAAGTGGGCCTTCATCATCCAAAAAACCCATAAGCTACAAGTCGTAGGGGTCATCAGAGAGGTGCGGTACCAAGAGTGGCTGGTGAACCCCGTCATCGTCCCCAAGAAAGGAGGGAAGGAGCGCATGTGTGTCGACTTCACAAACCTCGACAAGGCCTGCCCTCAAGATCCCTTTCCGCTCCATCGCATCGACCAGATCGTCGACTCCACCGCCGAGTGCGACTTGTTGTGCTTCCTGGACGCCTTCTCCGGCTACCACCAGATCAAGATGGCACTAGAGGATGTGGAG
>NW_025234582.1:0-6935 GCF_018294505.1 Triticum aestivum | reverse complement strand
AGATATTAATATCATTTTGGGTATGGACTGGATGTCAGCTCATCATGCCAAAATTGATTGCTTCTCTAGGACTGTTCAACTCACTCATCCTTCGGGGAAGATAGTCAATGTCTTGACCCGATTAGCCAAGCGACAATTATATTCTCTTAACGCCAGCCCTTTGCCAGACCTTGAGGACGTTCCGGTAGTCCGTGACTTCCCGGATGTCTTCCCAGAGGAATTGCCAGGTGTTCCACCTGACAGGGATGTTGAGTTCGTAATAGACCTCATTCCAGGAACCGTTCCGATTGCTAGAAGACCCTATAAGATGGCACCACTAGAACTAGCCGAGCTTAAGAAACAACTCGATGAGTCCTTGAAAAAGGGTTTCATCCGACCTAGTTCATCTCCGTGGGCTTGCCCCGTCCTCTTCGTCAAGAAGAAGGATGGTACGGACCGGATGGTTGTAGATTATCAACCTGTCAATTTGGTCACAATCAAGAACAAATATCCGCTCCCTAGGATCAACGACCTGTACGATCAGCTCGCCGGATCCTCAGTCTTCTCCAAGATGGATTTGAGGTTGGGCTACCATCAAATCAAAATCAGAAACGGGGACATCCCTAAAACGGCCTTTGTTACTCGTTATGGACAATACGAGTACACCGTCATGTCCTTCGGTTTAACCAACGCTCCAGCCACCTTTTCTCGGTTAATGAACTCAATCTTCATGGAGTATTTGGATAAATTCGTCGTAGTTTATCTCGATGATATACTCATCTACTCCAAGAACGAGGAAGAACATGCTGAACATCTAAGGCTAGTGTTGAAGAAACTTCGAGAGCACCGCCTTTATGCCAAGTTTTCCAAATGTGAATTCTGGTTGTCAGAAGTGACCTATCTGGGTCATGTAATATCTGGTAAAGGTATTGCTGTTAACCCTGAGCGAGTTCAAGCAGTCCTTAATTGGACTCCACCTGAATCGGTCAAGCAAGTTCGGAGCTTTCTGGGCTTAGCGAGCTATTGTCGTCGCTTTGTCGAGAACTTCTCCAAAGTTGCCAAACCTCTAACCGAACTCCTCAAGAAAGATAAGAAGTTCGAATGGACTCCACAATGTGAGCACAGCTTTCAGGAACTGAAAAGACGCCTGACTTCTGCTCCCGTACTGGTACCGCCAGACTTCTCCAAGGACTTTGTTATCTACTGCGACGCCTCGCGACAAGGACTAGGTTGCATTCTCATGCAAGATCGACACGTAATTGCCTACGCTTCACGGCAATTGCACCCACATGAGGAGAATTATCCTACTCATGATCTAGAGCTTGCAGCCGTAGTCTATGCACTTAAGACCTGGCGACATTACCTCCTCGGTAATCGTTGCGAAATATTCACTGATCACCAAAGCCTGAAGTACATCTTCACCCAACCGGATCTGAATCTCAGGCAAAGGCGTTGGGTTGAATTGATCACAGACTTCGACTTAGGGATAACCTACACCCCAGGGAAAGCCAACGTCCTGGCTGATGCGCTAAGTCGTAAATCTTATTGTAACAACCTGATGTTACAATAAAGTCAACCGCTTCTCCATGAGGAATTTCGGAAGCTTAACCTTCACATTGTACCTCAAGGTTTTCTCTCCACCTTGGTGGCAAAACCTACCCTTACGGATCAGATTATCAAAGCACAGAAGGTAGATCCGGGAATCTCCCGCATCAAGAGAAACATTCAGAAAGGAATTGCGAATTGCTTCTCCATTAATGATCAAGGGGTCGTATACTTCGGGAATCGACTAGTGGTTCCCAAAGTGCGAAACCTGAGGCGTTTGATCCTTAAGGAAGCTCATGAATCTCCTCTCACCATTCATCCCGGTAGTACTAAGATGTATCAGGACCTCCGCCAGAGGTTCTGGTGGACTAGGATGAAGAGAGAAATTGCTCAGTATATTGCAAATTGCGACGTCTGTCGTCGTGTAAAAGCAGAGCACCAACGGCCTGCTGGCACCCTTCAACCCTTGGCTATTCCTGAATGGAAATGGGATAAAATTGGTATGGATTTCATTACCGGTTTTCCCAGGACCAAGAGAGGGAATAATGCTATTTTCGTCGTGGTCGATCGTCTTTCCAAAGTAGCCCATTTCCTACCTGTTCGTGAGAGTATAACCGCTAGTCAGCTGGCAGACTTATACATCTCCCGAATAGTGTCCCTTCATGGTGTTCCTTTGGAAATTAACTCGGATCGAGGAAGTCTTTTCACCTCTCGATTTTGGGAAAGTTTCCAAAATGCTATGGGAACTCGTCTCTCCTTTAGCACCGCCTTCCACCCTCAGTCGAGTGGTCAAGTGGAACGCGTCAACCAAATTCTAGAAGACATGCTTCGAGCCTCTGTTATCTCGTTCGGAATGGACTGGGAGAAGTGCCTTCCATTTGCCGAATTCGCTTACAACAACAGCTATCAAACTAGCTTGGGTAAAGCCCCTTTTGAAGTTCTCTATGGACGACGGTGTCGAACACCCCTTAACTGGTCAGAGACCGGGGAAAGACAATTCTTTGGCCCGGATATGATTCAGGAAGCAGAAGAACAAGTTCGCATCGTTCGTGAAAAGTTGAAAACAGCCCAATCACGTCAAAAGAGTCAATATGACCGAAAACATAAGGCTATGACTTTCGAGGTTGACGAGAAGGCTTATCTTCGGGTCACCCCTCTGAAGGGAACCCATCGTTTCGGTATCAAAGGCAAATTGGCTCCTCGTTACATTGGACCTTTTCGCATTCTCGCCAAACGAGGAGAAGTTGCCTACCAGTTGGAACTACCTCCGCACCTCTCCAGAGTCCACGATGTCTTCCACGTTTCTCAACTCAGGCGTTGCTTCTCGGATCCTATCCGTGAAGTGGACCACGAAACGCTTGATCTCCAAGATAATCTTACATATCGAGAGTACCCCATTCGTATCCTCGATCAGGCCGAACGTACCACCCGACGTCATAATATCAAGTTTCTCAAAGTTCAATGGTCGCACCATTCTGAGGATGAAGCAACTTGGGAAAGGGAGGATCGTCTTTGACTCGAGTATCCCGCCTTCTTCCCGGAGGAACCCAAATCTCGGGACGAGATTCTTTTGAGTGGGGGTGAGTTGTCACATCCTAGTTAGCCATGCATTAGAGTGTTGCATCATGTTTACTCTTTCACCAGAAACTTGAAATGGGGATCTGTGAAACCCTCAGAATCATTTTGAAAATGACCCAAATAAAAATTTCTCCAAAAGGGTCCAAGAAAATGCTCATGTTGCTCTCTGAAAATATTGGACAGAGATAAAAATCAAACCAATATTTTTAAGAGCTCATAGGTATTTATTTTGGGCATTTGGAATTAATGCATAAATATTTGCATTGGAAATATATTAATTATATATATTAATATATGTCCAAATATTATGCCATATATAAAGGAGCTCTGGAATAATATATCTAGCCCCTGCAAAAATTGGCATAAGTTAAATAAATGATTTAATATATTATTTAAATCAAAACAAATGTCAGAAATTAGAAAACAGAAAAAAATAAAAGGGGGAGAAGCTTACCTGGGCTCCTCCACTGTGCGGCCCAGCCAGCTGGCTGGCCCAGCCAGCAGCCGGCCCAGCCCACCTCCCTCCTCTGTCGTCTTCGTCCCGACAGAGGGAGGGGAGTGTGGCCGGCGCGCGCGCGCGCCACCGCGCCACGCCACCTCTCTCCCTGCCTGCCTGCCCTCCCCTCCTCGCCTCGATGCCCCTGGACGACGCCACGCCTCCCCCCTGCTCTCTCTCACTCTCCCGCAGTTCTTCCCTCCTCTCCCTCGCTCTCTCTCTCACACGGCCGAACACCACCCTCGCCGCCGTTCGCCACAGCAGCCGTCTCCGGCCACCCCTCGCTCCCCCGACTAGCTCAGAAGCTCCGCCACGACCCCCTCTTCCCTCTCCACCGACCCACAGCTCCCCGGAAGCCCTGCATCGCCGCCACGTCGCCGTTCCCCTCTTCGGGCTCCGACCATCGTCGCCGTCGAATTCGTCGTCTCCAGCGCGTTCCCGAGCCCGCTAACCATCCCTGCAGCTCCGCGGTGAGCCCCCGGATCATTTCCCCCTTCTCCCCTGGTCTCTTCCGACCTCTAGGCCGTAGCCCCACCTTGGCCGAGAGCTCCACGCCGCCGGCGATGTCGCCGTCGTGGCCACGGTCACCGTAGCACCCAACCGAGCACACTATCGTGCTCCACACCTCACTAGGAGTACGCAGCACGCGCTAACGCCTCCCCAAACCCCCTGCAACACCGATCCCGACCGCACCCGAACTCCGGCGGCCGCAGCCGAGCTCGCCGCCGTCGACTCCGGCCACCCCAGGCCCAGCCACGGCCACCGTTCGACGCGCGGGAGCAAGAGCTTTCCAACGAGCCCAAGCACGGCCTCGCCCGTGCCCTGTAGCGCGATCCCGCGTCGCGCCGCCGTCTCGGACCTCGCCGGCGTCACGTCGCCGGTGGGTTTGACCCACTTTGACCACGGCAGGACACCCCCTGAGTCCCTGACAGGTGGGCCCAGCCCTGTAGCTAATTAGGATTAGTGCTAACCACTAATGGTTAACCCCCTGACACTGACAGTGGGCCCCCAGCGCCACTAACCCCTAATTAGGATTAAACTAACCCTGTTTAACCCCCCTGTCACTGACGTGTGGACCCCACACGTCAGGTTTGACTCCAGCCAGCCGCAGTTGACCACTGAAGTCATGCTGACGTCATGCTGGCGCAGTAATTATAATTTCTGGATTTAAATTTAATCAGGAAATTCCAGAATATTATTTAAACTTCAAAAATTCATAACTTTTATTCTGTAACTCCAAATTGGACAAATTATATATGAAAAATGATCAGAAAAATCCAATCTATCCATCTGTACTATTTTCATGCATGATCAAACAAGTTAAATTGATGTTTTAAGCAGAACAAGGAAAAGCACTTTAAAAGGCCATGTTTGAGTTTGAAATTTGAATCTTTGATTCAAATTTGTTCAAACCCTTCTGGTTTTAGTTGCATTAGCCCAACACACTCATATTGCCATGTTTCATGCATGTATCATATTGTCGCATATTGTTTGGTGATGTTTGTGCATCGCTGTCCTTTACGACAGGTTCTGCCTCCGAGGAGTACCGTGATTACCCTAACGAAGAACCGTATCAGTGCATCGAACCATCAGGCAAGCAACCAACCATTTGATCATATCGATACAATCCCATGTTCTCGCTCCTGCTCTCTTTTACTGCATTAAGACAACGCGTTTCAAACTACTGTGTGCTACGGTAGTTGAACCCATTTCCTCTGCATGACCTGTCATTGCCACAGTAACTAGATGAAACCCACTAGCATGTGTAGGAGTTGATTGAGCCATGTGTATGTGTTGTTCCTACCTTGCTATGCCTGCTATGCTTAGAGTCGTGTCAGGTCTGGTTCATCTGGGTGATGGGCTAGAGTGAAATGTTAATGTCGATAATGAGAGTGGTGTGGTGAACACGATTTGGTAAAGGTATCGATGAGAGGCCATGTAGGAGTACATGGTGGGTTGTTTCATTGAGGCCGACCTTAAGCACTGAGATCTGTATGTGTGATTTAAGAATCAGCTACTACCATGCATTGGGCCCGAAACCAATGGACCCTCTCGGCTTCTTATTCACCCTAGTTCTCCGTCCAGGAGTTGCAAGTAGTTTCTGGTGTTTGTAGCCTACTGGAGGCCGTGGACAGCGCTGACCGTAGGGGTGGGCTGTGATGCGGTAGGTACGTGGCCGGGTGTACTGAATACCCGTTAGGTATCTCGGGAACCCTGTTCACATCGTTCGGGGCCGTATGGGAAACCTCGGCCGGACTCCCTGCGGATGGAACCTGGATAGGCGATAAACCTGGACTGGAGGCTTAGGTGATTAGGTAGGTCGTGGCCGACACCCACGTTGGGCTTCCGCTTGAAGGTTGCCGAGTACATGTCGTGTAAACAACGGTAAGTGGTGAGAGCGTGTATGAAGAAGTACACCCCTGCAGGGTTATCATGATCTATTCGAATAGCCGCGTCCGCGGTAAAGGACTACTTGGTTGCCTATACAGTTCATAGACAAGTAAATGGAAACTACTAAAAGCCTCAAGATAAGTGTGAGTGCCGAGGATGGCTCTTCCGTAGGAAGACGGAGGTGGATCCTCGGTAGTGTATTGAATTGGTGAGTAGTGGACTCGTGTACGCAAAACCGTTTCAAATTGGAGCCTCGTAGGTTAGCCTAGCCAAGAGTCAAAGCTGGCTTGCTGCAACAACTCCACCAACCCTTCTTGATAATGTGCATGTATATAGGATCTGATGTAAGTCTTGCTGAGTACCTTTGTACTCATGATGCTATAATTTACATTTTTACAGAAGACGCTGCAACCCCTTCTGATGGGTTCTACGTAGACATTGACATCAATGAGTAGGCTAAAGGCCCAGGTGGTGATCCTGAGATTGTGAAGGACCACGTAGTATAGCTAGGCTTTCCAAGCCTCTTTTATCTTTCTAGTTGTCTGTACTCAGACAAGTTACTTTCGCTGCTGGTTTGTATGACTGTATGACTTGAATGCTGGGTCGTGAGACCCGTACCTTGTGTATGTTATGTATGGTTCTCTGAGCCTTAAATAAAGTACTTGTGTCGTAGAGTCATGTTGTGATGCCTTGTTGTATTTGCACATATCGAGCATATTGTGTGTATGATTGAAATGCTTGGTATGTGTGGGATCTGACTATCTAGTTGTTTATCTTTAGTAGCCTCTCTTACCGGGAAATGTCTCCTAGTGTTACCGCTGAGCCATGGTAGCTTGCTACTGCTCTGGAACACTTAGGCTGGCCGGCATGTGTCCTTCTTCGTTCCGGTGTCTGTCCCTTCGGGGAAATGTCACGCATTGAGTACCGGAGTCCTATTAGCCCGCTA
>NW_025234581.1:0-6937 GCF_018294505.1 Triticum aestivum | reverse complement strand
GGAGTTGAAATAAGGTTTAAAAAATGAAATCCCTTTGTAACAGACGAGTTTCCGGATGAAATCCTGATACTTTGAAAGAGATTGTCCGTTTTGTACACGAAGTGCATCCAGTTTTTGCCGCAACCCTCTCAACTTTCTTGCACATGCTATGTGGATGAAATGATGATATCATGCCAACTTTCAATCTTTTCAGAGTTCATTTGAAATGCTTCTCAATTTTAGGGTCTTATAGCTCAAAATAATTAGTAAATGCATGAAAAGTAACAAATGAAGTCAGAAAGGATTGAAAAATGATGATGTGGCTTTGAATGGTGCATTTTGAACACACAAAAACTCAGGAGTTCAAATAAGGTTTAAAAAATGAAATCCCTTTGTAACAGACGAGTTTTCGGATGAAATCCTGATACTTTGAAACAGATAGTCCGTTTTCTACACGAAGTGCATCCAGTTTTTGCTGTAACCCTCTCAACTTTCTTGCACATGCTATGTGGATGAAATGATGATATCATGCCAACTTTCAACCTTTTCAGAGTTCATTTGAAATGCTTCTCAATTTTAGGGTCTTATAGCTCAAAATAATTAGTAAATGCATGAAAAATAACAAATGAAGTCAGAAAGGATTGAAAAATGATGATGTGGCTTTGAATGGTGCATTTTGAACACACAAAAAGTCAGGAGTTCAAATAAGGTTTAAAAAATGAAATCCCTTTGTAACAGACGAGTTTCCGGATGAAATCCTGATACTTTGAAAGAGATCGTCCGTTTTGTACACGAAGTGCATCCAGTTTTTGCCGTAACCCTCTCAACTTTCTTGCACAAGCTATGTGGATGAAATGATGATATTATGCCAACTTTCAACCTTTTCAGAGTTCATTTGAAATGCTTTTCAATTTTAGGGTCTTATAGCTCAAAATAATTAGTAAATGCATGAAAAATAACAAATGAAATCAGAAAGGATTGAAAAATGATGATGTGGCTTTGAATGGTGCATTTTGAACACACAAAAAGTCAGGAGTTCAAATAAGGTTTAAAAAATGAAATCCCTTTGTAACAGACGAGTTTCCGGATGAAATCCTGATACTTTGAAAGAGATCGTCCGTTTTGTACACGAAGTGCATCCAGTTTTTGCCGTAACCCTCTCAACTTTCTTGCACATGCTATGTGGATGAAATGATGATATCATGCTAACTTTCAACCTTTTCAGAGTTCATTTGAAATGCTTTTCAATTTTAGGGTCTTATAGCTCAAAATAATTAGTAAATGCATGAAAAATAACAAATGAAGTCAGAAAGGATTGAAAAATGATGATGTGGCTTTGAATGGTGCATTTTGAACACACAAAAAGTCAGGAGTTCAAATAAGGTTTAAAAAATGAAATCCCTTTGTAACAGACGAGTTTCCGGATGAAATCCTGATACTTTGAAAGAGATTGTTCGTTTTGTACACGAAGTGCATCCAGTTTTTGCCGTAACCCTCTCAACTTTCTTGCACATGCTATGTGGATGAAATGATGATATCATGCCAACTTTCAACCTTTTCAGAGTTCATTTGAAATGCTTTTCAATTTTAGGGTCTTATAGCTCAAAATAATTAGTAAATGCATGAAAAATAACAAATGAAGTCAGAAAGGATTGAAAAATGATGATGTGGCTTTGAATGGTGCATTTTGAACACACAAAAAGTCAGGAGTTCAAATAAGGTTAAAAAAATGAAATCCCTTTGTAACAGACGAGTTTCCGGATGAAATCCTGGTACTTTGAAAGAGATTGTCCATTTTGTACACAAAGTGTATCCAGTTTTTGCCGTAACCCTCTCAACTTTCTTGCACACTGCTATGTGGATGGAATGATCATATCATGCCAACTTTCAACCTTTTCAGAGTTCATTTGAAATGCTTTTAAATTTTAGGGTCTTATAGCTCAAAATAATTAGTAAATGCATGAAAAATAACAAATGAAGTCAGAAAGGATTGAAAAATGATGATGTGGCTTTGAATGGTGCATTTTGAACACACAAAAAGTCAGGAGTTCAAATAAGGTTTAGAAAATGAAATCCCTTTGTAACAGACGAGTTTCCGGATGAAATCCTGATACATTGAAAGAGATTGTCCGTTTTGTACACGAAGTGCATCCAGTTTTTGCCGTAACCCTCTCAACTTTCTTGCACATGCCATGTGGATGAAATGATGATATCATGCCAATTTCAACCTTTTCAGAGTTCATTTGAAATGCTTTTCAATTTTAGGGTCTTATAGCTCAAAATAATTAGTAAATGCATGAAAAATAACAAATGAAGTCAGAAAGGATTGAAAAATGATGATGTGGCTTTGAATGGTGCATTTTGAACACACAAAAAGTCAGGAGTTCAAATAAGGTTTAGAAAATGAAATCCCTTTGTAACAGACGAGTTTCCGGATGAAATCCTGATACTTTGAAAGAGATCGTTCGTTTTGTACACGAAGTGCATCCAGTTTTTGCCGTAACCCTCTCAACTTTCTTGCACATGCTATGTTGATGAAATGATGATATCATGCCACCTTTTCAGAGTTCATTTGAAATGCTTTTCAATTTTAGGGTCTTATAGCTCAAAATAATTAGTAAATGCATGAAAAATAACAAATGAAGTCAGAAAGGATTGAAAAACGATGATGTGGCTTTGAATGGTGCATTTTGAACACACAAAAAGTCAGGAGTTCAAATAAGGTTTAAAAAATGAAATCCCTTTGTAACAGACGAGTTTCCGGATGAAATCATGATACTTTGAAAGAGATTGTCCGTTTTGTACACGAAGTGCATCCAGTTTTTGCCGTAACCCTCTCAACTTTCTTGCACATGCTATGTGGATGAAATGATGATATCATGCCAAATTTCAACCTTTTCAGAGTTCATTTGAAATGCTTTTCAATTTTAGGGTCTTATAGCTCAAAATAATTAGTAAATGCATGAAAAATAACAAATGAAGTCAGAAAGGATTGAAAAATGATGATGTGGCTTTGAATGGTGCATTTTGAACACACAAAAAGTCAGGAGTTCAAATAAGTTTTAAAAAATGAAATCCCTTTGTAACAGACGAGTTTCCGGATGAAATCCTGATACTTTGAAAGAGATTGTCCGTTTTGTACACGAAGTGCATCCAGTTTTTGCCGTAACCCTCTCAACTTACTTGCACATGCTATGTGGATGAAATGATGATATCATGCCAACTTTCAACCTTTTCAGAGTTCATTTGAAATGCTTTTCAATTTTAGGGTCTTATAGCTCAAAATAATTAGTAAATGCATGAAAAATAACAAATGAAGTCAGAAAGGATTGAAAAATGATGATGTGGCTTTGAATGGTGCATTTTGAACACACAAAAAGACAGGAGTTCAAATAAGGTTTAAAAAATGAAATCCCTTTGTAACAGACGAGTTTCCGGATGAAATCCTGATACTTTGAAAGAGATTGTCCGTTTTGTACACGAAGTGCATCCAGTTTTTGCCGTAACCCTCTCAACTTTCTTGCACATGCTATGTGGATGAAATGATGATATCATGCCAGCTTTCAACCTTTTGAGAGTTCATTTGAAATGCTTTTCAATTTTAGGGTCTTATAGCTCAAAATAATTAGTAAATGCATGAAAATAACAAATGAAGTCAGAAAGGATTGAAAAATAATGATGTGGCTTTGAATGGTGCATTTTGAACACACAAAAAGTCAGGAGTTCAAATAAGGTTTAAAAATTGAAATCCTTTTGTAACAGACGAGTTTCCGGATGAAATCCTGATACTTTGAAAGAGATTGTCCGTTTTGTACACGAAGTGCATCCAGTTTTTGCCGTAACCCTCTCAACTTTCTTGCACATGCTATGTGGATGAAATGACGATATCATGCCAACTTTCAACCTTTTCAGATTCATTTGAAATGCTTTTCAATTTTAGGGTCTTATAGCTCAAAATAATTAGTAAATGCATGAAAATAACAAATGAAGTCAGAAAGGATTGAAAAATGATGATGTGGCTTTGAATGGTGCATTTTGAACACACAAAAAGTCAGGAGTTCAAATAAGGTTTAAAAAATGAAATCCTTTTGTAACAGACGAGTTTCCGGATGAAATCCTGATCACGAAGTGCATCCAGTTTTTGCCGTAACCCTCTCCACTTTCTTGCACATGGTATGTGGATGAAATGATGAAATCATTCCAGCTTTCAACCTTTTCAGAGTTCGTTTGAAATGCTTTTCAATTTTAGGGTCTTATAGCTCAAAATAATTAGTAAATGCATGAAAAATAACAAATGAAGTCAGAAAGGATTGAAAAATGATGATGTGGCTTTGAATGGTGCATTTTGAACACACAAAAAGTCAGGAGTTCAAATAAGGTTTAAAAAATGAAATCCCTTTGTAACAGACGAGTTTCCGGATGAAATCCTGATACTTTGAAAGAGATTGTCCGTTTTGTACACGAAGTGCATCCAGTTTTTGCCGTAACCCTCTCAACTTTCTTGCACATGCTATGTGGATGAAATGATGATATCATGCCAACTTTGAACCTTTTCAGGGTTCATTTGAAATGCTTTTCAATTTTAGGGTCTTATAGCTCAAAATAATTAGTAAATGCATGAAAAATAACAAACGAAGTCAGAAAGGATTGAAAAATGATGATGTGGCTTTGAATGGTGCATTTTGAACACACAAAAAGTCAGGAGTTCAAATAAGGTTTAAAAAATGAAATCCCTTTGTAACAGACGAGTTTCCGGATGAAATCGTGATACTTTGAAAGAGATTGTCCGTTTTGTACACGAAGTGCATCCAGTTTTTGCCGTAACCCTCTCAACTTTCTTGCACATGCTATGTGGATGAAATGATGATATCATGCCAACTTTGAACCTTTTCAGGGTTCATTTGAAATGCTTTTCAATTTTAGGGTCTTATAGCTCAAAATAATTAGTAAATGCATGAAAAATAACAAATGAAGTCAGAAAGGATTGAAAAATGATGATGTGGCTTTGAATGGTGCATTTTGAACACACAAAAAGTCAGGAGTTCAAATAAGGTTTAAAAAATGAAATCCCTTTGTAACAGACGAGTTTTCGGATGAAATCCTGATACTTTGAAAGAGATTGTCCGTTTTGTACACGAAGTGCATCCAGTTTTTGCCGTAACCCTCTCTACTTTCTTGCACATGCTATGTGGATGAAATGATGATATCATGCCAACTTTCAACCTTTTCAGAGTTCATTTGAAATGCTTTTCAATTTTAGGGTCTTATAGCTCAAAATAATTAGTAAATGCATGAAAAATAACAAATGAAGTCAGAAAGGATTGAAAAATGATGATGTGGCTTTGAATGGGGCATTTTGAACACACAAGAATTCAGGAGTTGAAATAAGGTTTAAAAAATGAAATCCCTTTGTAACAGACGAGTTTCCGGATGAAATCCTGATACTTTGAAAGAGATTGTCCGTTTTGTACACGAAGTGCATCCAGTTTTTGCCGCAACCCTCTCAACTTTCTTGCACATGCTATGTGGATGAAATGATGATATCATGCCAACTTTCAATCTTTTCAGAGTTCATTTGAAATGCTTCTCAATTTTAGGGTCTTATAGCTCAAAATAATTAGTAAATGCATGAAAAATAACAAATGAAGTCAGAAAGGATTGAAAAATGATGATGTGGCTTTGAATGGTGCATTTTGAACACACAAAAAGTCAGGAGTTCAAATAAGGTTTAAAAAATGAAATCCCTTTGTAACAGACGAGTTTCCGGATGAAATCCTGATACTTTGAAACAGATAGTCCGTTTTCTACACGAAGTGCATCCAGTTTTTGCCGTAACCCTCTCAACTTTCTTGCACATGCTATGTGGATGAAATGATGATATCATGCCAACTTTCAACCCTTTTCAGAGTTCATTTGAAATGCTTCTCAATTTTAGGGTCTTATAGCTCAAAATAATTAGTAAATGCATGAAAAATAACAAATGAAGTCAGAAAGGATTGAAAAATGATTATGTGGCTTTGAATGGTGCATTTTGAACACACAAAAAGTCAGGAGTTCAAATAAGGTTTAAAAAATGAAATCCCTTTGTAACAGACGAGTTTCCGGATGAAATCCTGATACTTTGAAAGAGATTGTCCGTTTTGTACACGAAGTGCATCCAGTTTTTGCCGTAACCCTCTCAACTTTCTTGCACATGCTATGTGGATGAAATGACGATATCATGCCAACTTTCAACCTTTTCAGAGTTCATTTGAAATGCTTTTCAATTTTAGGGTCTTATAGCTCAAAATAATTAGTAAATGCATGAAAATAACAAATGAAGTCAGAAAGGATTGAAAAATGATGATGTGGCTTTGAATGGTGCATTTTGAACACACAAAAAGTCAGGAGTTCAAATAAGGTTTAAAAAATGAAATCCTTTTGTAACAGACGAGTTTCCGGATGAAATCCTGATCACGAAGTGCATCCAGTTTTTGCCGTAACCCTCTCAACTTTCTTGCACATGGTATGTGGATGAAATGATGAAATCATTCCAGCTTTCAACCTTTTCAGAGTTCATTTGAAATGCTTTTCAATTTTAGGGTCTTATAGCTCAAAACAATTAGTAAATGCATGAAAAATAACAAATGAAGTCAGAAAGGATTGGAAAATGATGATGTGGCTTTGAATGGTGCATTTTGAACACACAAAAAGTCAGGAGTTCAAATAAGGTTTAAAAAATGAAATCCCTTTGTAACAGACGAGTTTCCGGATGAAATCCTGATACTTTGAAAGAGATTGTCCGTTTTGTACACGAAGTGCATCCGGTTTTTGCCGTAACCCTCTCAACTTTCTTGCACATGCTATGTGGATGAAATGATGATATCATGCCAACATTCAACCTTTTCAGAGTTCATTTGAAATGCTTTTCAATTTTAGGGTCTTATAGCTCAAAATAATTTGTAAATGCATGAAAAAT
>NW_025234580.1:0-6937 GCF_018294505.1 Triticum aestivum | reverse complement strand
AATATGCCGTCAAGGTAGATCACAACAAATTTGCTACGGAAATGCACAAGCTCATATATCATCGACGAAATGGAAATAGATGCAACAAGACAAGCATAATGTGAGTCAACCCATGCATACAGTGCACACTTGTGGAGAGTATGAAATGTCCATCGAGCATGACATGTATGAGCAGAATCAACAAATATGGAGGTGTTGGTGTACTAATACTCGATGTCATGGCATGAGTGGAATTCCAAAGATGCATCCAATAAGTGTGAGCGTTCCTCAATGTGAATGTCCACGTAGCCGATCTCCAATGTTGCTCCTCCGTTCACGAGATGTATCATGTAGACAACAAGATGGAAACAACAATGAAAGAGTGACCCATCCAATATGCGTACTTGAGGATGGCTCAAAGGGAAGGAGTTCACCTTTATGAGGATGTCGAAAATATTGGTGTTGCGCATCATGTATGCCTTCAAATAGCCAATATGTCTCATGATGGTAATGCCTTGTGAATCCTTCAAAACGGAAGAACATGACAAACACTCGGAAAAACAAATGAGGTTAGCGAAAGTGCAAAACCTATCATTCGTGTGGTAAGATACCAAACAAGTGTATGCATCATGCTCATCATAAGAAAGGACAAGGGAGCATTTCATAGTATGGAGGCATATGATGCGAGAACAACCCAATAACATAGGCTCAATCAAACAAGCATGCATCACAAGTAAGGTGTCCAAGTCTCCAAGATAAATAAGCATAGTATGGTTGCACTCAATACAAGTGGATATGGGAGAGGCAACTAATGGACACAAGAGACAATGATCAAGATATATCATGTGAGAGGCATGAGCATATATGTCATCAAACCAGGAAAGCGAGTAAGAGTGGAACATGGGTGATGCAACATAGCAAGCAATCATAGCGATTAAGTCAAGCAAGCTAGTGGTGCGAAGATGCAACATACTAGAGGGAATCATGGCAATCATGGCACGTGTGCAAATAGTGGGCATATATAATGCACATGACATATCACAAGCATGAAAGCAAGATATGAGAAGAATATCATGAATGTATTGGTGAGAAGCCATAAGTAAATAGCAATGGGTCATCATGACTCACCAAACACAACAAACATCAATAGTATGGAGCACATGGTAAACATGGCAATAGCAACAAGTATTTCCACCAAGCATGCAAATACACATAGAAGTAGCATAATGGTGAATCATGGGTAGATGCAAGCAAGGGTCACAATTGCATGGCAAAGGCATAGGAGCAAGCATAATATGCAAAGTGAACACGGCAAAAGGAGCATAAGGTGACAAGTGGTAAATAGCCCATAGCCGTGTGAGAGCCAAGTAGAAGAGATGCGCGTAGTCCTTGCGCGAAGGGAACGGTGGTAAGGACAATTCATGTGATCCCAAAGCATCATTGCTGTCAAGAGCTCGTTTCATCAACTCATGGGATTGTGAGGTTTACGAGTGTTCATAAGTACCTACACAATACAAAGGCAAAGGAAAAATTGTGTGTGCGTGATATATGTACACATCATCCATCATGATGCGCACGTGCTTGTGTTGGTTAGCACTAAATAGCCAATGCTTAAATAAATGAGATGCGTGATATAGATTTTAATGGGGCATGCATAGCTAATTTGCACTAAATAGCCAAGTGCAAATGGGATTGATTTTAATGGGGCATGCATAGTTACTATGTTGAGATTGTAATGATGCAATATGGGTGATCTCACTCATAGCATATGACAAGTTTATAGGATTATCAAACATGAAGTGACCAATAGAATTTTCACATGATATCCTATGGAGCATAGCTTCACAACTAGGCAACTCAACATGCTCATCATCATATTCATCATAAATAGGTAAGTCAAGGCATGAAGAAGTCGCACTAGCATGAAGCATGGAGTGTGTCAACATCATGCAAGCAATCATTGTCAAGAGGGTCCACTAGTGGGACAAGAGAAGCACCATCACCTATATTACCTTTGGAGCGTCTCTCATGTGTTGTAGGTGAGGTGCTGAAGATCCACTCGTTGTCATCTTCATCTTGATGGAACCATGTGGGGGGTGCACCATCATCCACCATGGCCATCGATTTTCCCATTGGAGGGATGGACTCGTCGAGGGTAGGCATGTCGTCATGTAGGAGACCTAGCACCAAAGAAGAAAACACACTAGGAGTAGAGGTTAAGTCGTTAGAAATCATAGTGGCCTCACATGCCGTGTCAACTACCTCACTCGCTAAGTGTTGTGGCTCGCTCACTCCCTCAAGGATGCTCTCACTCATATGGTTGGTGGAGTCACTCAAATGGCGCTCAACCTCACATAGGATGTGTGGCATGCTCTCATGTGTGGGGCTAGTGGTGGTCACACTCATCTTCTCATATGAAATGCTCTCAATGTCACATATGGTGGAGTCACTCATATCACTCATGGGGTGGTGGCTCTCCTCACATGACAAATGGGGTATCTCGACGTACGTTGGTGTCGGAGAGATGTAGGTGCAAATGTCTCCATGCTCAACTCCTATCGCCGTGGTCGAAGGGGATGGCCCTTGCTCGACCTTCTTGTCACCGTCTTGGTGTGGGAGGTCCATATGATGTGGCACCTCGTAGCTTGTCTCCATGACCGAAGGGAATTTCCCATGCTCAGCCATCTTCCTTGAGGGGCTTCCGAACATGAAAGTGTCGCCCTCACTTGTAGGTGGTCGCCTTGGACTTGATGAAGTTGTTGTAGGCGTACTCATGGGTAGTAGGCGAAGATGTCGTACATCCAAAGGCGAAGATGCCTTGATAGCACTTGGTGAAGATGCCAAAGTGGTTGGTGTAGTCGTAACTCCGTCTTGGTGGTGCGCGTCTTGCGGTCTTCTCTTTTGCTCATGAAGCTTCGACTTGGCGTGAAGTAGGGCTTGTTGGGACTTGTGCATTTGCGCTTGTGGGGCATCTTCATGATGATGTTGTCGTTGTCGTGCTTGAGCTCGTAGTAGATGTCGTTCGTCATCGTTGTGCACATGTTGCTTGGAGGTGACTTGCCCTTCATGATGATGTTGATCACAAACGTGATGGTGG
This sequence comes from Triticum aestivum, assembly GCF_018294505.1. Taxonomy (NCBI): domain Eukaryota; kingdom Viridiplantae; phylum Streptophyta; class Magnoliopsida; order Poales; family Poaceae; genus Triticum; species Triticum aestivum. The sequence continues at coordinate 3,861 of NW_025234580.1, read as the reverse complement.
TCGCCATGTAGATGTGGACGAGGACGATTTGCCCTTGCATCATTTTCGCGCTCCAAAGACTTGTGGCTTGAATGTCGCCGCCTTGAAGATGACGAAGGGGAAGAAGACTTGATCAATGCTCTAATGTCCTCCATACTTGCATTTTGCTCCTCTTTATGTGCGGAAAGCTTCTTGTCGATGTAGTCCCTTTTCCTTGCTTCGGAGTGACGAACGTCGACGTAGATGTTCTCGATGCGCTCTCGCAATCTTGATTGTGCGCCTTGCATTTGTCGTTGTAGATCGAAGATGGACGCTTTGTTGATGTGGTTGTTCACGCCGTCGTTGTTGTTGTAGACCGGAGAGGAAATGCCTTGCCTATCCATCACAAGACTCGAGCAAATATTAGTGGGAGAAAGAGAAGAACTATACCAAATGTACCTTGACCAATGTAGAAGATGGATCAATGATCACTCAAATGTGTAACAAGGAAATAGCACAATTGGTACCAATTCTTGTCGGTTCTCACACCTACACAAGTAAAGCTTATGGTGGAGCTCGGTGAGGATAGTGGCACAAAAATTTAATGCAAAATGTTAGCAAGAGTCAATAATGTTGAAAGAGATTCACAATTTCGCAAGCGAAACAAGTAGACCAATAGCAATATGGCACACGGAAACACACACACGGATAGATAAATGGGGTCGTGCAACCAAGGAATGAGCACAAAATGTGGAATCCACGGAAAACGGTCGTGTTGCACAACTCAAGAGAGACGCTAGCACGATTGCTCAATAGGCGGATACGACACTTGTGCACAACCTATAAGATGCAAAATGGATAAACTATCTATCCCAAGTATGCTATCTATGTATGGTTCCCGGTGTTCTCTCAAGATGATCGAAGATGATCGAATATGACAATCTTATGTGCAATGTGGTATGATGCTATGTCACTTGCTTACAAGCTCTTTGCTCTTTCTCTTTTGCTTAAAAGCTCATTCTCTTTTTTATGGCCACTTTTGCACAATGCACAAACCAAGATAGCAATTGTATATATGCGGGAACAAACTTGTGACACAAGAGATGATATGATAGTAAGATGATATGGTATGTATGCAGTGGAAGGGACGATCAGTAATGTTCACAAGTAACGTAGCCGGCAATACTCAAATGGCTAGTCTCGATAGGCAAGTAACGCAAAATGGGCTAGGGGTTATCAATGCAATGGCAAGGGGAATATACAATGATGTCGTCAAGGTTACCGTCCTTGGCGATGATGAGAGGCGGTGTTGCCGATGTCGAACCGTTCCTAGTTAGCCGAAACACCCTAGGAAACGGAAAAACCGCAAACTCAAAATCTCCAAAGGCAAATGTCAAATGGTGGTAGCGAAAAGGCGGGGGTGGTTTGCACTTGGCAATGCGGAAGTGAAATGATGGGCTATACACGTGTCGAAGTTGAAGTTGCCATCCCTAAGTAGCCGAAACACCTTAGGAAACACAAGCCACAACTCAAACAAGCTCAAACAAAATTAGGTTAAGTTTGGTTGTCGGAAGTGTATGGTGAGCACGTTTATGTGGAAGTGGTGGTGGTGGTTGAGGAAGAAGCAACCGTCCCTAAGTAGCCGAAACACCTTAGGAGACTCGAATGACTACTCAAGCAACCACTAATGCTATGGTGAACAAAATGGGTTAGGTTGCGGAAGTCGGTGGTGGCGTAGCGAACGATGTGGTGGAAGCCCTAGGCAAAGATGCCAAAATGCACCAACTTTGATGGAGTGAAATGATGGTGGTGGTATTTTTGTGGGATGGGGAATGTCCATATCTTCAAAACGAGCTAAAGAACGTCAAAAACGGACTCCGGATGAATTAGTTATGATCAAAACAAAATTTCATCCGAGTCAGTTTCAGGGTTAACCGGACATCCAGGAGGAGGTCCGGATGATCCGGGAGTACTTCCGGATCATCCGGGTTCGTCAGCTCCGGTTCGGGTATTCGGGTGCGTGGGTTATCCGGGCGTCCAGGAGAGGGCCCAGCTGATCCGGGAGGTGTCGGGATGATCCGGGAGAAGGTCCGGATGATCCGGGCAGGTCAAACTGCTCGGGATTTCCTCTCGGGGACGAATTTTTGTGTGGAAATGGACGATTTTCGGACAAAATTGAGGAGATTTCATGGATGGAAGATGGGGAAACTTGGGGAGATGCTAGATCCACTCGAAACTAAGCAAATCCACGGATCAAAATCAACAAAACATCATCAAAACCAATAAATCATAAAAAAAATTGGGGGCTATTTTTGGTGGGGATTTTTGGATTTAGGACGAAATCAATAAAATCAAGCTAAAAACAAAGGGTAGGGGCTCCAAAATCGTGATCAACGTGGCTCATGATACCAAGATGATGTAGGGTAGAACCCTAGTGGCCGATCTTTCACGTTTGGAGAGGATCCCTACGAGGAACACGAAGAACGCGCGGAAGGAAATGAGGGAAATCACGGGGGAACACAAGAGAAAACACTCAACCAACACGAATATGATCACACATGTGCTAGATCCAAGAAACACAAAGAGATACACGGTCCAAATCCAACAAAGGATGATACAAGTGGCGGTAGTTCATCTCCGAGAGGAGGTCTTGAATCCACGAGGGATCTTCTCGTAAAGGGGTCTTGAATCCAGGTGTATCTTCTCCGAAGAGGCCGCGGTCTCTCACGAGGAGGAGATCCGTATGGATGAGCAAGGCTCTATATCAAATGAGCTAAACCAATGCTAACCCTCAAAATGGGGAGGAGGAGTTCTATTTATAGTGCAAAGCCACGAAGGGGTAAGTGAGGGGTGAAGGGGTACACGGGCATCGGCCCAAGTCACGCACGCAGGCGGGGTCCGGATGATCCGGATGGTGGCCCGGATGATCCAGGTGTCGGGGGTCCGGATGATCCGGGCGACCGTCCGGATGATCCGGCTTCGGGTGTCTTCGGGTACTTTACCCGGATCGTCCGGGTCGGGGTCCGGATCATCCGGGCTTGGTCTGTATCGTCCGGCTGGGGATCCGGATCATCCGGGCAAGTCATGTCTTGTCCGTGCTTCTTCTTCCTTCTCCTCTTCCATGCTTGGCCTTGGTCCTTGGATTCTCCATGGTCATCTCGGTTGTACCTTGTGTCCAATGGCGTATGTTCGAGGTCTCGTCATATGTCCTCTTGGGGCTTGGAGAGTAGTCGGAGTGTACATGGGGATGAATGAGGAATGCTCCGCATCATAGAGGCAATAATAAATTTGTTATTTATATTTCCTTATATCATGATAATGTTTATTATTCATGCTAGAATTGTAGTAACCGGAAACTTAGTACATGTGTGAATACATAGACAAACAGAGTGTCACTAGTATGCCTCTACTTAACTAGCTCGTTAATCAAAGATGGTTAAGTTTCCTAGCCATAGACATGAGTTGTCATTTGATGAACAGGATCACATCATTAGAGAATGATGTGATTGACTTGACCCATTCTATTAGCTTAGCACTTGATCATTTAGTATGTCGCTATTGCATTCTTCATGACTTATACATGTTCCTGTGACTATGAGATTATGCAACTCCTGAATACTGGAGGAACACTTTGTGTGCTACCAAACGTCACAACATAACTGGGTGATTATAAAGGTGCTCTACAGATGTCTCCGATGGTGTTTGTTGAGTTGGCATAGATCGAGATTAGGATTTGTCACTCCAATTGTCGGAGAGGTATCTCTGGGCCGTCTCGGTAATGCACATCACTATAAGCCTTGCAAGCAATGTGACTAATGAGTTAGTTGTGGGATGATGCATTGCGGAATGAGTAAATAGACTTCCTAGTAACAAGATTGAGCTAGGTATTGAGATACCAACGAT
>NW_025234579.1:0-6938 GCF_018294505.1 Triticum aestivum | reverse complement strand
AGCCTGGCCGCGCCCGTGTGTACGCGTGCGAGGGAGGGGAGGCGTCGGCGCCGCCCCGTGAAGCGCCGCCCGTGAGTGAAGGAATCAATGGCAAGGCTGACCGGCGGCAGCCTTGCCATTGATTCCCCGCGGAAACCGAGGCCGTTGGGGGGAGACGAGGCGCCGAGTCGCTGACGCGGCTGGCCCGCGGCTTCTTCGCGCCAAAACAACTCGCCCCGGCGCCCCCGGGCGCCCCCCAGCGCGCCGGGTTCGGGCTGGGTCCGCCGGCGCTGTTTTCGGCCCAAGCCGGCGATTTTCGGCGTCCTGGGGGAGCGACTGGGCCGTTTTTTCGGCGCCGGCGCGAAAAGATCGCCTGGGGAGGCCTTCTTGGGGGCGCGGCTGGAGATGCCCTAATGTAGCAAGATGCTTTTGGATACTCTAGTATTATTTCAAGTTGGATTTCAGCGTCCTTTGGCTTATGCACGTGTTTGTGCTTGGCAGCTCTTGTCTATAACCATGACAGCTTCAGCCGAAACTTGTGTGTTTGAGTGTGCTTCTTGGTTGTAGCTTAGAAAGCGTGCGAGCGCCGTCGATCACGATCCACCTGTGCGCCCTCCCTTTTTTTTCTCATTTGCATTGAGATTAATAGCAGGAAATTAATGGGAGAAGTGCAGCGCTGATGGAAATAACTGTTGCACTGAAAGAGACCAGACTAGGGAGAGAAAAACGTTATTTGGCCTAAGGCTGGTTGTAATGGGGAGTATCATATACTAGTATCATACATATGACACTAGTGTATGATACTACCTCCATAATGCATAGTATCATATATTAGCATCATGTAGTACTTTATTTATTGTCATGTATGACACATAGTAGCATAGCATTTATTATAATACAGTATGATGATATGATACTCAACCATCTCTTTGTTGATTTAATTTTATGACACCTCATCAAAATTGCCTAGTTGGCATGCATGATACTAACTATGATACTATCATTACGACCCGCCACTGTATTACAGCAAGTTGCTCGAGATTTTCTTTTAATAAAAGCAACAAATGCTGGACTGGCAAATTTTTGCACAGAGAGAAAGTTGAGTCGTTGTTTGGATGGAAGAGAAGTGTGATGGCAAATGAACCCTTGAAGCACAGTTTTGCTTTTGGCGTTTACGATTGATATTATTGGTGTAGAAATTTGGATACGAGTGAGGCAGAGGGCTCGTCAGTCTCGCACCACCAGTTTTGTGCTGAAGAAACAGGACCAGCGGGCTTGCACGCCGGTGTTACTAGTTAGTCCGGTTAGGATTAGTAGTACGTACGTGTTCATGTTGAGTCCGGCTCCAGCTAGGAGTTTGCTTGCCTGTATCCGTGTAGGTTTAGAGGATTTGTGTTAGATCCGTCAGGTCGGCTGTTATATACTACTATATGTGTAAAGTTTGTATCGTGAGGACAAGGAGAACAGCTTGCACTGAGACGTATCTTTCAATGAGCCACCTCCAACGCGGCGAGGGTGGCGCCGGCCGCCGCTGCACAGCGCGCCTCCGTTACCAGATCCATGCGAGCGACGAGGGATCCGGACCGGCTCGCTCACGCACCACGCGCCTCCATCCCCAAATCAAACACGACGAGGATGGCGCCGGAGTGGCCTGCAACCGCCGCAGCCGTAAGCGCCACCATCGGCGCGGTAAGCGCCTCCGCGCCCGGACCCACGCTAGCGAGGAGGGCGACGGCACCTCGCGGGAGACACCTGCCTCCCTGCCGGACAGCGAAGATATGCTCCGGGAGATCCTCCTCCGGCTCCCCCTGGACCTATACTCTCTCCCCCGCGCCTCCGCCGTGTGCAAGCAGTGGCGAGGCATCCTCGCCGACCCCAAGTTCCTCCGCCGGTTCTACGCGCACCACCGCAAGCCGCCCCTCCTTGGCTTCTTCCATTACGGCAGCACACAGATTGCGTTCATGCCCGTCCTGGCCCCTGCTCCCGACCGCATCACCCCTGGGCGCTTCTCCCTTGGACACTATAGCAAATGCATCCTGCTTGATTCTCGCCACGGCCGCGCCCTCGTCTTAGACTTGCAGCATGAAGAGGTCGTCGTTTGTGACCCTATCACCAACAAACATCACCGCGTGCCCATTCCGCCTGAGTTCACCGAATGCTTCTTTAACGCGGCAGTGCTTTGTGCTGCTAGCTACCAGGGCCATGTGCACGGCGGCTGCCACTTATGCCCCTTCAAGGTGGTCTTGGTGTCCTATAGAGACAATACGCACCCCTATGCAAGCGTTTACTCCTCGGAGACTACCACATGGGGCAATGTCATCTCAACTGAGGCTTCAGATGATACTGTATTTGGTGCTTGTCGTAGCACCCTTGTAGATAATGTCCTTTACTGGCCAGCTAAGGAAAAGGGAGACGACATAGTTGAGTTTGATTTGGGCACGCAGAACCTTAGCGTTATCAAGGGTCCTCAAGGTATGAATATGAATGATTTCGACAACTTTCATATCATTGACGCAGAGGATGGCGTTGTTGGTCTTGTCGCCTTGTCTCGCCTTGACCTTCAAATGTGGCGGAGGAAGGTCAATTGTCGGGGTGTTGCCATATGGTTGCTGTGGAAGACTGTTTCATTGCGTGAACTTCTTAAGATCCCTCCTTGGACTATGAGAAGGATTGAACCGCTCAAAATGGTGGGTTATGATGAGGATACCGATGTAATCTTTTTAGAGAGGCACGATAGTGTGTATATGGTTCAGCCAAAGTCAATGCAAGCCAGGAAACTTAATGGCATCAGCTCTACATATTACTGCTATACTTTAGCGAGTATCTGTCCACTAGGTGATTGATCATCCTTGGTCTTTATATATAGAGAAAAGTATACTTTTCGTCCCTCAACTCTTGGTGAAGTCTAGATTTGGTCCCTCAATTCCGAAACCAGACAACTTGCACCCCCAACTAACGAAACCGGACAAGGTTTGTCCCTGGTCTCGATTTTGACCGGTTTTGGTGCCGACTGACCCCGGTTTTGACCGGTGCTGACTAAAGTAATTTTTTCATATACATACTCTTTTCAAATCCACATAGTTTTTTCAAGGTCGTGCAACTTTTTCAAAAATAAACATACCTTTTTCAACCCGTGAACTATTTTGAAATTTGTGTACTTTTTTCAAATCCATGATTTTTTTAATGTGTGTATTTTTCTCAAATCAGTGTATTTTTTTCAAGTTCGTGTAATTTTATCGAATCCAAGTATTTTGTTTCAAATCCATGAAATGTTTTTGAAGTTCACATACTTGTTTCAAGTCTGCATACTTTTTAAAGTTCGTGTGTTTTTTTCAAATCCGTGTTCCTTTTCCAATCCATGAACTTTGTTTGAAATTCACATACTTGTTTCAAGTTGACATAATTTTTCAAATCCCACACATTTGTTTTCTAATTCGTGTAAAAGATATTCAAATCCGCGTACATTAAGGATGGATCTAGTTGAGAAAATGTTGCACATTGCACATGACGACTCTCTGATTTGAGTGCTAATGCGTTGAAGCAGTTCAACAGGTAAAAAGAACTTTTGCATATAGTTTCTGGGATTTGAACTATTTGATTTTCTCTTTAGAAAATATTTTGTGACCAATGTGGGTAGCATGCGCTCTCAAACTACTATTCAGCCACTATTAGGGATGCACACATGCTAATGACACGGACAAACACTTAGAATTGTGGCAATGCTAAGTAAAAATATAACTCCTGTTGAATTAAATGAATGATCCACATGTTTTATGCATAGAGTTTCCAATTGGTTTGGTTGTTTCACATTCAATAAGCTGAAAGCAATGTATTAGTAGCTCAATTTATTATAACAAACGCCGGCCACATCATTCAATTCCCCAACTGAATTAGTTTGTGGGAAAAGGCTGAAGGGTTTATTTTGTTGTCATTGCTATTTCTAGGAGATACTCAGGAAGATGATACAACCCTATATTTTTCTAAGGGACATGATATAGCTCTGATTAATTTAGGTGATATGATATAGCCACTAAATTCTTGTTCATACACTATCATACATAGGTGTTTCTGTTATATTGTCTCTTTTTCTGCACTGACTCACTAATAGACTAACACTTCTGTTGTATCCAGGTGAAGAAAGGGCTACTTCAGTTGTTAGATGTAGCTGAGTTTGCCGCGTTGCTTCAATGTGCTTGGCAGTGTCTATATGTTATTTGAAAAACTAACTGAGCATGCACTTTAGTCTGGCTAAGTTTGTAATGCAGCGTTCTCAAAAAAAAAGTTTGCAATGTAGTCGGATGCCTTTGAATACCTTATTATTGTTTTGAGCAGGACTTCATCGTCTCTTGATTTTTGTATGTGCTTCTACTTGGCAGCTCTTCTCCTAAGCCATGCCAGTTTTTGTGCTTCTCAGCTGTGGTTCGCAAAGCATGTCATTCCTAGAAGATTTACAAATTGGCATGCTGGGCGGGCAAAGTCAATGTGCTTTTGTTGGCAGGAAGATATAGTTTAGTTGAAACATGATTTGAATTGCAGAAAACAAGATTAAATCAAATTTATGTTGCTACCGCTGCCCACTCCTTTGGTCTATCTATATGCAACTATGAACAGACCTATCTCTGGGATGAAATTCCAAAGGTACAGAGTTATCCATGCACCATGACTGATGGAATTCGAAGTCAAATTCCAGTAATACAGAGTTGTGGTTCATACGACGATAAAGGGTTTCCCCCCGCTTTTATATTATAAAGCAACCATCCGATACAACCACTCGCTGGGGCCGCAACACAAACGAGCCCAAAGGAAAAAAAGATAAAAAGAAAGAAAAACAAATGCCGAGAACGGAAGATCAACGAAACGTGGTCGGCAACCGCTGCACCGTCCGGGGAAGTACCACCGTGCTCCTAGCACTCCGAAAGCGTCGCATATCAAGCAACACCTTCAAGAAGGAATTCAACAACGACGCAACTCCTGCCCAGACAAGTCCTAAGGTTTCTCCGGTCTGCAAAGGGCAGCGGGGAAGGGGTATATCCGACGCCCTTTAGGAAGGTCCGGCGGCGCCAGCAGGCGTCACCGCGTCGATGTCGGACGAGCCGCCAAGGATTTCTCCCAACCCAAAAAACTACCACCACGTCGGACGATCTGAAGTGCACCACCAAACCTGCCGCCCACCGGGATGTGCCACCACGGTCACCGAACCAACTTCGCCATCTCCCTGAGGCTACCGACACGACACCTCGAGGAGGGACAAGGAGCCAACGAGCTCGGGGGCATCCGCAACTCAGCCAACGGGAGGGGCAACCACCACCGCCTTCGTGGAGCCGACTGGACGTGATGACAGAGAGGCCTACCAGGCCCGAACTGGCCCCGCCGGGCCCCAAAGGGTCCTGACAAACCCTAACGCCACGCTGCAGCTGAGGTGGAGGGAACCTCGAGGCGAGGGTCGATCCGTTGTTGGTCCGATCTTTCACGGCACAAAATTCCATCGCAGCAAGAACAAGTCGCAAGTTTACGAAGATATTTGCAAATCCCACGGAAACAAGTGCTTCTGTTAGATATTATATTTATCTGTATTGATCGTGAGTTTGTTACTTGCAGGTTAATGCTTTTGTGTTCTCCAGATGAAGAAAGGGCTGCTGCATTTTTTGTTGTCACCGAGTTTGTTGCGCATCAGTGTGGTCGACAACATCAAAAAAACACTAGTAGAAAAAGGGTCAAACGTGCAGCACATTAGTGTCGGTTTGTATTAGAGCCGGCACTAATGTATACATTAGTGCCGGTTCCAACGGCTAGCCGGGCCACTCTCATTAGTACCGGTTCGTGGCTAACCTTTAGCACCGGTTCGTTCCACGAACCGGTACTAATGAGGGTGGTGGCAGGATGTTGTCAGTCTGGGCCCCCTCCAGCACCTTTAGTACCGGTTCGTGGCACGAACCGGTACTAAAGGTCCTCCTGCATATAAACCCTTCGTCCAGCTTGCTCTGTTCTTCCCCCTTTCCCCTCTCCTCTCCTCTCTGTTCTTCCTCTTCTCCCCTCGAGCTCATCACACATTTTGCCCAAAATTTGTCAAGATTTGAAGGCCCCCATCCATTCAAGTGATCACAAAGGTTAGCAACTTTGTCCTTTCATCTCTATTGCTAGATTAGCTCTTGCAATGCTTTATATAGTTACTAATTTGTGAGTTTAGTAATTTGGGAGGAAATATATATATATGTGCTAGTATTTGATTTATATGCAATTTGAGGTCCAAAATAACACTTAGTTTGCATATGTAGGTGTGGTTTACTTAGTGCCTTCTAAATCTCCGTCGTAACCACCGTTGATCGCCCGCACCGTCCCGTCGCCGGCACCACCTTGTGGTGAGCCTCTTGTTCATGAAATTTTATATAAAAAATTGATGTTTGTGTGATTTGGATATATAGTTAATCATGTAATAATTATCTTACCCGTACGTTGTTTGTTATACATAGTGCCATGGTTTCGATATCCGTCCCCGTCGGCCCTCGTCCTTGTTATGATTCGGATGTGGTATATTCTCTTTTAAAACTAGTTGTTGCATTTCGTGTTTATGACAAATTATACCCATCAAGTTGACATCGATATTTTTATCTAGGAGGTATGTGAACCGGAAATTCCAATCGACCCTATTGTTGAGAGGTTAAATTTAGTTGAAAGAGAAAACGAGTACTTGAAAGAAAAATTGAAAAGAATTGAGGGGGAGAAGATGGAATTGGAGTTGCATGTTGCCGATGTCGTCGATGATCACAAGATCAAGATGGAGAAAATGCGCTTGAAGAATAGAAAGATTAGAAAATATGCCATCGATAGTGAGGCTTGGTATCATTATGCTGTTGGATCAATTGTTACCTTAGTTGCGATCTTGATCGCATTTGTTGTTGCATTTAAATGCTTTAGCTAGAGAGTTATTTGTTTGTTGCATTTAAGTGTTGTATGAACTT
>NW_025234578.1:0-6938 GCF_018294505.1 Triticum aestivum | reverse complement strand
AGCCTGGCCGCGCCCGTGTGTACGCGTGCGAGGGAGGGGAGGCGTCGGCGCCGCCCCGTGAAGCGCCGCCCGTGAGTGAAGGAATCAATGGCAAGGCTGACCGGCGGCAGCCTTGCCATTGATTCCCCGCGGAAACCGAGGCCGTTGGGGGGAGACGAGGCGCCGAGTCGCTGACGCGGCTGGCCCGCGGCTTCTTCGCGCCAAAACAACTCGCCCCGGCGCCCCCGGGCGCCCCCCAGCGCGCCGGGTTCGGGCTGGGTCCGCCGGCGCTGTTTTCGGCCCAAGCCGGCGATTTTCGGCGTCCTGGGGGAGCGACTGGGCCGTTTTTTCGGCGCCGGCGCGAAAAGATCGCCTGGGGAGGCCTTCTTGGGGGCGCGGCTGGAGATGCCCTAATGTAGCAAGATGCTTTTGGATACTCTAGTATTATTTCAAGTTGGATTTCAGCGTCCTTTGGCTTATGCACGTGTTTGTGCTTGGCAGCTCTTGTCTATAACCATGACAGCTTCAGCCGAAACTTGTGTGTTTGAGTGTGCTTCTTGGTTGTAGCTTAGAAAGCGTGCGAGCGCCGTCGATCACGATCCACCTGTGCGCCCTCCCTTTTTTTTCTCATTTGCATTGAGATTAATAGCAGGAAATTAATGGGAGAAGTGCAGCGCTGATGGAAATAACTGTTGCACTGAAAGAGACCAGACTAGGGAGAGAAAAACGTTATTTGGCCTAAGGCTGGTTGTAATGGGGAGTATCATATACTAGTATCATACATATGACACTAGTGTATGATACTACCTCCATAATGCATAGTATCATATATTAGCATCATGTAGTACTTTATTTATTGTCATGTATGACACATAGTAGCATAGCATTTATTATAATACAGTATGATGATATGATACTCAACCATCTCTTTGTTGATTTAATTTTATGACACCTCATCAAAATTGCCTAGTTGGCATGCATGATACTAACTATGATACTATCATTACGACCCGCCACTGTATTACAGCAAGTTGCTCGAGATTTTCTTTTAATAAAAGCAACAAATGCTGGACTGGCAAATTTTTGCACAGAGAGAAAGTTGAGTCGTTGTTTGGATGGAAGAGAAGTGTGATGGCAAATGAACCCTTGAAGCACAGTTTTGCTTTTGGCGTTTACGATTGATATTATTGGTGTAGAAATTTGGATACGAGTGAGGCAGAGGGCTCGTCAGTCTCGCACCACCAGTTTTGTGCTGAAGAAACAGGACCAGCGGGCTTGCACGCCGGTGTTACTAGTTAGTCCGGTTAGGATTAGTAGTACGTACGTGTTCATGTTGAGTCCGGCTCCAGCTAGGAGTTTGCTTGCCTGTATCCGTGTAGGTTTAGAGGATTTGTGTTAGATCCGTCAGGTCGGCTGTTATATACTACTATATGTGTAAAGTTTGTATCGTGAGGACAAGGAGAACAGCTTGCACTGAGACGTATCTTTCAATGAGCCACCTCCAACGCGGCGAGGGTGGCGCCGGCCGCCGCTGCACAGCGCGCCTCCGTTACCAGATCCATGCGAGCGACGAGGGATCCGGACCGGCTCGCTCACGCACCACGCGCCTCCATCCCCAAATCAAACACGACGAGGATGGCGCCGGAGTGGCCTGCAACCGCCGCAGCCGTAAGCGCCACCATCGGCGCGGTAAGCGCCTCCGCGCCCGGACCCACGCTAGCGAGGAGGGCGACGGCACCTCGCGGGAGACACCTGCCTCCCTGCCGGACAGCGAAGATATGCTCCGGGAGATCCTCCTCCGGCTCCCCCTGGACCTATACTCTCTCCCCCGCGCCTCCGCCGTGTGCAAGCAGTGGCGAGGCATCCTCGCCGACCCCAAGTTCCTCCGCCGGTTCTACGCGCACCACCGCAAGCCGCCCCTCCTTGGCTTCTTCCATTACGGCAGCACACAGATTGCGTTCATGCCCGTCCTGGCCCCTGCTCCCGACCGCATCACCCCTGGGCGCTTCTCCCTTGGACACTATAGCAAATGCATCCTGCTTGATTCTCGCCACGGCCGCGCCCTCGTCTTAGACTTGCAGCATGAAGAGGTCGTCGTTTGTGACCCTATCACCAACAAACATCACCGCGTGCCCATTCCGCCTGAGTTCACCGAATGCTTCTTTAACGCGGCAGTGCTTTGTGCTGCTAGCTACCAGGGCCATGTGCACGGCGGCTGCCACTTATGCCCCTTCAAGGTGGTCTTGGTGTCCTATAGAGACAATACGCACCCCTATGCAAGCGTTTACTCCTCGGAGACTACCACATGGGGCAATGTCATCTCAACTGAGGCTTCAGATGATACTGTATTTGGTGCTTGTCGTAGCACCCTTGTAGATAATGTCCTTTACTGGCCAGCTAAGGAAAAGGGAGACGACATAGTTGAGTTTGATTTGGGCACGCAGAACCTTAGCGTTATCAAGGGTCCTCAAGGTATGAATATGAATGATTTCGACAACTTTCATATCATTGACGCAGAGGATGGCGTTGTTGGTCTTGTCGCCTTGTCTCGCCTTGACCTTCAAATGTGGCGGAGGAAGGTCAATTGTCGGGGTGTTGCCATATGGTTGCTGTGGAAGACTGTTTCATTGCGTGAACTTCTTAAGATCCCTCCTTGGACTATGAGAAGGATTGAACCGCTCAAAATGGTGGGTTATGATGAGGATACCGATGTAATCTTTTTAGAGAGGCACGATAGTGTGTATATGGTTCAGCCAAAGTCAATGCAAGCCAGGAAACTTAATGGCATCAGCTCTACATATTACTGCTATACTTTAGCGAGTATCTGTCCACTAGGTGATTGATCATCCTTGGTCTTTATATATAGAGAAAAGTATACTTTTCGTCCCTCAACTCTTGGTGAAGTCTAGATTTGGTCCCTCAATTCCGAAACCAGACAACTTGCACCCCCAACTAACGAAACCGGACAAGGTTTGTCCCTGGTCTCGATTTTGACCGGTTTTGGTGCCGACTGACCCCGGTTTTGACCGGTGCTGACTAAAGTAATTTTTTCATATACATACTCTTTTCAAATCCACATAGTTTTTTCAAGGTCGTGCAACTTTTTCAAAAATAAACATACCTTTTTCAACCCGTGAACTATTTTGAAATTTGTGTACTTTTTTCAAATCCATGATTTTTTTAATGTGTGTATTTTTCTCAAATCAGTGTATTTTTTTCAAGTTCGTGTAATTTTATCGAATCCAAGTATTTTGTTTCAAATCCATGAAATGTTTTTGAAGTTCACATACTTGTTTCAAGTCTGCATACTTTTTAAAGTTCGTGTGTTTTTTTCAAATCCGTGTTCCTTTTCCAATCCATGAACTTTGTTTGAAATTCACATACTTGTTTCAAGTTGACATAATTTTTCAAATCCCACACATTTGTTTTCTAATTCGTGTAAAAGATATTCAAATCCGCGTACATTAAGGATGGATCTAGTTGAGAAAATGTTGCACATTGCACATGACGACTCTCTGATTTGAGTGCTAATGCGTTGAAGCAGTTCAACAGGTAAAAAGAACTTTTGCATATAGTTTCTGGGATTTGAACTATTTGATTTTCTCTTTAGAAAATATTTTGTGACCAATGTGGGTAGCATGCGCTCTCAAACTACTATTCAGCCACTATTAGGGATGCACACATGCTAATGACACGGACAAACACTTAGAATTGTGGCAATGCTAAGTAAAAATATAACTCCTGTTGAATTAAATGAATGATCCACATGTTTTATGCATAGAGTTTCCAATTGGTTTGGTTGTTTCACATTCAATAAGCTGAAAGCAATGTATTAGTAGCTCAATTTATTATAACAAACGCCGGCCACATCATTCAATTCCCCAACTGAATTAGTTTGTGGGAAAAGGCTGAAGGGTTTATTTTGTTGTCATTGCTATTTCTAGGAGATACTCAGGAAGATGATACAACCCTATATTTTTCTAAGGGACATGATATAGCTCTGATTAATTTAGGTGATATGATATAGCCACTAAATTCTTGTTCATACACTATCATACATAGGTGTTTCTGTTATATTGTCTCTTTTTCTGCACTGACTCACTAATAGACTAACACTTCTGTTGTATCCAGGTGAAGAAAGGGCTACTTCAGTTGTTAGATGTAGCTGAGTTTGCCGCGTTGCTTCAATGTGCTTGGCAGTGTCTATATGTTATTTGAAAAACTAACTGAGCATGCACTTTAGTCTGGCTAAGTTTGTAATGCAGCGTTCTCAAAAAAAAAGTTTGCAATGTAGTCGGATGCCTTTGAATACCTTATTATTGTTTTGAGCAGGACTTCATCGTCTCTTGATTTTTGTATGTGCTTCTACTTGGCAGCTCTTCTCCTAAGCCATGCCAGTTTTTGTGCTTCTCAGCTGTGGTTCGCAAAGCATGTCATTCCTAGAAGATTTACAAATTGGCATGCTGGGCGGGCAAAGTCAATGTGCTTTTGTTGGCAGGAAGATATAGTTTAGTTGAAACATGATTTGAATTGCAGAAAACAAGATTAAATCAAATTTATGTTGCTACCGCTGCCCACTCCTTTGGTCTATCTATATGCAACTATGAACAGACCTATCTCTGGGATGAAATTCCAAAGGTACAGAGTTATCCATGCACCATGACTGATGGAATTCGAAGTCAAATTCCAGTAATACAGAGTTGTGGTTCATACGACGATAAAGGGTTTCCCCCCGCTTTTATATTATAAAGCAACCATCCGATACAACCACTCGCTGGGGCCGCAACACAAACGAGCCCAAAGGAAAAAAAGATAAAAAGAAAGAAAAACAAATGCCGAGAACGGAAGATCAACGAAACGTGGTCGGCAACCGCTGCACCGTCCGGGGAAGTACCACCGTGCTCCTAGCACTCCGAAAGCGTCGCATATCAAGCAACACCTTCAAGAAGGAATTCAACAACGACGCAACTCCTGCCCAGACAAGTCCTAAGGTTTCTCCGGTCTGCAAAGGGCAGCGGGGAAGGGGTATATCCGACGCCCTTTAGGAAGGTCCGGCGGCGCCAGCAGGCGTCACCGCGTCGATGTCGGACGAGCCGCCAAGGATTTCTCCCAACCCAAAAAACTACCACCACGTCGGACGATCTGAAGTGCACCACCAAACCTGCCGCCCACCGGGATGTGCCACCACGGTCACCGAACCAACTTCGCCATCTCCCTGAGGCTACCGACACGACACCTCGAGGAGGGACAAGGAGCCAACGAGCTCGGGGGCATCCGCAACTCAGCCAACGGGAGGGGCAACCACCACCGCCTTCGTGGAGCCGACTGGACGTGATGACAGAGAGGCCTACCAGGCCCGAACTGGCCCCGCCGGGCCCCAAAGGGTCCTGACAAACCCTAACGCCACGCTGCAGCTGAGGTGGAGGGAACCTCGAGGCGAGGGTCGATCCGTTGTTGGTCCGATCTTTCACGGCACAAAATTCCATCGCAGCAAGAACAAGTCGCAAGTTTACGAAGATATTTGCAAATCCCACGGAAACAAGTGCTTCTGTTAGATATTATATTTATCTGTATTGATCGTGAGTTTGTTACTTGCAGGTTAATGCTTTTGTGTTCTCCAGATGAAGAAAGGGCTGCTGCATTTTTTGTTGTCACCGAGTTTGTTGCGCATCAGTGTGGTCGACAACATCAAAAAAACACTAGTAGAAAAAGGGTCAAACGTGCAGCACATTAGTGTCGGTTTGTATTAGAGCCGGCACTAATGTATACATTAGTGCCGGTTCCAACGGCTAGCCGGGCCACTCTCATTAGTACCGGTTCGTGGCTAACCTTTAGCACCGGTTCGTTCCACGAACCGGTACTAATGAGGGTGGTGGCAGGATGTTGTCAGTCTGGGCCCCCTCCAGCACCTTTAGTACCGGTTCGTGGCACGAACCGGTACTAAAGGTCCTCCTGCATATAAACCCTTCGTCCAGCTTGCTCTGTTCTTCCCCCTTTCCCCTCTCCTCTCCTCTCTGTTCTTCCTCTTCTCCCCTCGAGCTCATCACACATTTTGCCCAAAATTTGTCAAGATTTGAAGGCCCCCATCCATTCAAGTGATCACAAAGGTTAGCAACTTTGTCCTTTCATCTCTATTGCTAGATTAGCTCTTGCAATGCTTTATATAGTTACTAATTTGTGAGTTTAGTAATTTGGGAGGAAATATATATATATGTGCTAGTATTTGATTTATATGCAATTTGAGGTCCAAAATAACACTTAGTTTGCATATGTAGGTGTGGTTTACTTAGTGCCTTCTAAATCTCCGTCGTAACCACCGTTGATCGCCCGCACCGTCCCGTCGCCGGCACCACCTTGTGGTGAGCCTCTTGTTCATGAAATTTTATATAAAAAAATGATGTTTGTGTGATTTGGATATATAGTTAATCATGTAATAATTATCATACCCGTACGTTGTTTGTTATACATAGTGCCATGGTTTCGATATCCGTCCCCGTCGGCCCTCGTCCTTGTTATGATTCGGATGTGGTATATTCTCTTTTAAAACTAGTTGTTGCATTTCGTGTTTATGACAAATTATACCCATCAAGTTGACATCGATATTTTTATCTAGGAGGTATGTGAACCGGAAATTCCAATCGACCCTATTGTTGAGAGGTTAAATTTAGTTGAAAGAGAAAACGAGTACTTGAAAGAAAAATTGAAAAGAATTGAGGGGGAGAAGATGGAATTGGAGTTGCATGTTGCCGATGTCGTCGATGATCACAAGATCAAGATGGAGAAAATGCGCTTGAAGAATAGAAAGATTAGAAAATATGCCATCGATAGTGAGGCTTGGTATCATTATGCTGTTGGATCAATTGTTACCTTAGTTGCGATCTTGATCGCATTTGTTGTTGCATTTAAATGCTTTAGCTAGAGAGTTATTTGTTTGTTGCATTTAAGTGTTGTATGAACTT
>NW_025234577.1:0-6939 GCF_018294505.1 Triticum aestivum | reverse complement strand
TATGCACCGCTGGGGCCTGTGGTCAGTGTCAACTCTACGATATGCTGCCTACCCCTATACTACTGAACTAACATTTGGAAACCTGGGTTCTTGGTAGCCAATCACGCTGCGCCAACGCTGCATACACACGCAACTGCTAAACTTCAAGGACCTAAGGGCGACCTGGAGCATGAATGTTGGCACAGCCCCAGGAGGGGGCCGTGCTAGGGGCCATCATGGAGGACGGCGTGGAGGCCGCTCTGGCCGCGGTGAGAGGGAAAACAGCAAGGCCCAAGAATCTGATGACATGAATGATCTTGATTTGGTCATGCAGGAAGCGGATGGAAATCGCAAACGTCTTCCAGATGATCCTCGGGGCGAGACTACGCCAGTTCAGCTACAGTCATCGCAGGACCCCCCCCCCCTCCTCTTCTGCTTTCGGCTATGGTAGCAAGCCCTCCACCAAAATAAGATCCGAAGAGACATCGCACGAACCCTGACAAAGCGGCCATGAAGAAAGTTGGAGCACTCGACAAACCCAACAATGCAAGATCGGCGACCTCCCGCGAGGAGGATCGCCGGGCACAATGAATATCTTATGCTGGAACTGTCTCGGTGCGGGCAAAGCCGCGACAGTCCGAGAGCTTCGTGACCTAACGAAGCAGTTTGCCACAGCCGTGCTATGCATAGTTGAGACTCAAATTTCATAAGCACGGGTCGAGAACCTTTCTGATACATTAGAGTTTACTCATTCTTATGTTGTTGGTAGCTCGGGCCGTAGTGGTGGCCTCGGTTTATTTTGGAATGATGCAATAAAAATAAATGTTTCAGGTTATTCAGAGTACCACATTGACGCTACTATTAGTTCACTTAACAGCCCAGACTGGCGTCTTACGTCCATGTATGGCAAAGCACAAGTGGGAGAAAGATACAAAACTTGGGATACTCTAAATCCTTGGCTGCAACAAGCTCCTTACCGTGGATGTGTTTGGGTGATTTTAATGAGGTATTATATGCACATGAGCATGTTGGAGCGGGACAGAGAAGGCAAGCTCAGATGGCCGGGTTAAGAGATGCACTGGACGTGTGTGCGCTTGAGGATCTGGGCTACCAAGGTAGACCCTGGACTTTTGAAAAGAAAACTTCAAGAGGTGCCTACTGCCGAGTCCGCCTCGACCGCGCTGTGGCTAATAATGAATGGACAGCGCTGTTTCCCCAGGCAACGCTCTTCCACGAGACAGCAGCAGCATCGGATCATGCGCCGATCAGGCTGCAGTTGGAGCCCCGGATCATCATGCAAAACAGTAAGAAATTCTTTAGGTATGAGTTGTATTGGGAAAAGCATGCAGAGTACAAGGATGCCCTTAATCATTTGTGGACAGGAGAGCCTGGTGCCGGCACAGTCCCTGAATTAAATAAGAAGCTGCAGAACCTATCGGTCTCCCTGAAACAGTGGAGCGGGGTGACGATCGGCCAAGTCACTAAAGAAATCAAAAAGCTGTGCAGGGAACTGGACATTTTGCGGAATGACACCCAGAGAGTGGCGCCCTCACATGTAGAGGTCAAAATTTCAGATAAGCTTGTGGAGTTGTATCACATGGAGGAAATTTTACTCTGACAGCGGTCGAGAGTCGACTGGCTCATGGACGGGGAGAAAAACACTAAGTACTTCCAGCGCAGAGCAAGTATGAGACGTCAGAAGAACCAAATCAAAATGCTGACGAGGGAAGATGGTTCAACGACACACGATCCCTCTGAGATGGCGGGCCTGACGAACTCTTTTTACAAGAGTCTGTTTACGGCGGAAGGCACATCTGGGGTCGAAGAAGTATTTCAGTCGGTCCCGTCCAAGGTGACTATGGAGATGAATGAGGGTCTGTTGGCACCGTACACAGCCGAGGAGGTAAAAACCGCATTATTCCAAATGTATCCCACTAAAGCTCCAGGCCCTGATGGATACCCGGCACATTTTTTCCAAAAGCATTGAGCTCTGTGTGGGACTGAAGTAACGGAAGTGGTGCTACGCATTTTGCGGGGTGAGAAAAGCCCGGAGGTGATCAATGAAACCATTCTTGTCCTGATACCAAAGGTAAAGGACCCGACCCAGCTTACACAATTCATACCAATTAGCCTCTGTAATGTGCTTTATAAGATTGCTTCCAAGGTCCTGTCCAATAGGCTAAAAGTTACTCTGCCAGAAATCATATCCGAGGAGCAGTCAGCTTTTCTTCCGGGAAGGCTTATAACAGATAATATTATTACTGCGTATGAATGCTTGCACTTCATGAAGAGAAACAAAGCTCAAAGGAATAGATTCTGCGCAGTCAAGCTTGATATGATGAAAGCATACGATAGAGTTGAATGGGAATATTTGGAAGCTATAATGATCAAGCTGGGGTTTGCACCAACGTGGGTATCTTTGGTCATGAGAATGGTGAGCTCGGTAAAGTTTTCTGTCCTTTTTAATGGTACAAAGCTTGAGGATTTCATGCCTTCAAGAGGGATCCGTCAGGGGGACCCCATTTCTCCATATTTGTTCTTGATAGCAGCGGAGGGCCTTAAAAACTACCAAAGAATCATCGCACCTCAGAGGATTACAAGTAGCTCCAACGGCCCCGCCGGTAAGCCACTTGCTTTTTGCCGATGATAGCCTGCTGTTTGTTAAGGCCAATATTGATGGAGCAAATGAGTTGTCATCCTTGCTTGATCGCTACTACATGGCGTCGGGGCAACGTGTGAATTTGTTAAAATCCTCAGTGTTCTTTAGCAAAGGGTGTCCTAACAATTTGAAGCAGGAAGTGAAGGGCGCTTTGAACATCACTAATGAATGCTTATTGGAGCGGTATCTTGGCTTGCCCTCTGAATTAGGAAACAACAAGAATGGTGCCTTCAAGTTCCTCAAAGATCGTGTGTGGAATAAAATTAAGGGGTGGATGGAGAAGATCTTGTCTGCCGGAGGGAAGGAAATACTTATAAAATCTATTGCACAAGCAGTTCTAGTGTTCTCCATGTCTTGTTTCAAGCTTCCTCGCGGGCTTTGCGAGCACTTAAACTCGTTGATACGCAAGTTTTGGTGGGGGAGCAAGGAAGGAAAAAGAAAGGCAAGCTGGGTCTCTTGGAGCACCATGACCAGACCCAAGGCTTGCGGAGGACTGGCTTTTCACGATATCGAGCACTTCAACCTAGCCTTACTTGCCAGGCAAGCTTGGAGAATTTTGACAGACCCTACGTCACTGAGTGCACGGATCCTACGTGCCAAATATTTCCCCTCGAGTGACTTTTTGCATGCTAAACTTGGATCGGCACCCTCGCAAGTGTGGCGAGCTATCCTCAAAGGGCGGGACACTATGAAACAGGGCCTGGTTCATCGCATTGGTGATGGCCAAACGACACAAATTTGGCAACACAATTGGCTCCCTCGACCTCATAACATGCGCCCGATCACAAGCAGAATCCCAAACCCTCCACATCTTGTGGGGGAGTTGATCTTACCGGATGCTTGCTGGGATCGGACTACTATCCAGGAAGTGTTCCTTCCAGTTGATGTTGCGGCCATCCTCTCCAAACCGTTGTGTACCAGACATATAGAGGATTTTTGGTCATGGACACACGAGAAGAATGGGATCTTCTCGGTTCGCTCGGCATACAGAATGTTGGTCAATACGAAATATTTCCGGGAAGCGTGGTTGGAAGGAAGAGCAGACACATCCAACTCGGAAGCAGAGCAGAAACAATGGACAAAGCTTTGGAAGATTTCTGTCCCGTCTAAGGTCAAGATCTTCCTATGGCGTCTGGCGCAGCAGTCCATCCCTAAAACCGGTCTTCTCCACCAGCGGAATATGTCAACGTTGGACACTTGTGGTATCTATGGAGCTGCTGATTCATGGCAGCACTCATTGCTCCATTGCAATGCGGACGGGTCCGTTTGGGCGCTTCAACCTATGGAGACATTCCAAGTCTTGGAGGAGACCACGGAACCGGATGCTAAAAGGTGGATCTTCGCTCTGATTGAGGCTCTCCCAGCCGAGGTTTTCACTCAAGTTTTGGTCACACTCTAGGCCATCTGGTATGCAAGACGGCAGGCACTCCATGAAAACATATTCCAAAGTCCAATGGCCACACACATGTTTGTGACCAAGTACCTCAGAGAGCTGGAAGATTGTAAACCGAAGAAGATGACCCGCCCGGTTGCTGTTCCCAGAAGCCGGGTTAGATGGATCCGGCCTCCTCAAGGTTTTGCAAAGATACGAGTTCATGGTGCAGTTAACAGAGCAAACAATGAGGGATCCTATAGCGCTGTATGCAGGGACGAGGGCGGTATGTACATGGGTTCTTCAGTGATCATGAGTGTTGGAATTACCGATCCAACTACTTTAGAGACTCTGGCATGTCGTGAAGCATTGGCTCTAGCTTTGAACCTGCCACTAACCCATGTGGAGTTTGCTTCAGATTGCAAAAACGGTGTTCAAGACATAAACCTTGGCACGGGAGGAATGAATGCGAGTATTGTGAAGGAGATTAGAGAGACTGCTACTCTTTTTCAGAGTGGTGCCTTCATCTTTGAAGGTAGAGAATCAAATCAAGAGGCCCATAGCCTTGCTAAGCACGCTTTTGGTCTGGACCCGGGGCGGCATGTATGGCTCTTAAACCCCCCAGACGTGAATTGTATCGCTATGAACATCATTGATCAATAAAGCGAGTGTGTTTAGACTCAAAAAAATTCACCGAAGGACAGAGCACCCCCAACATAATAAAAATTACATCGAGGTCCATAGACAACCGAACAACCATTGCCGCCGCCAAAACGAGTCACCGCTCCCATACCGGAGTTGGTCTGGCCTTGTCGATGACAGCTGGGAAGTCTTCGTGCACGTGCCCCTAAGTACCATTGTTGGGAGCCGCAGTTGCCGCCATTGAATTCTTGAATCGATCTGAAGAACCTGACACCAAATCTCGCCATTGCATACGCACGACGAGAAACCCTAACATCGCCACTCCGAGAAGTCGGCAGGACTCTACACCAGAGCTCCGTCTAATCCATCTCATGCTTGGTGTGAGGTATCATGCTTTTCATTCTCCCTGCAGTTTCTCAAGCACATCCAAAGCATGAGGAAAAAAACCCATCGTGGTATACAACTCCGCCTGACCCATCTCTATATACACATATTTTCCTTCCATGATATCAGTGCTCTCAAACTTTCAATACGAAAGGGCTAGCTATGGTGAGACTTTGGGGGAAACCAAATCCACCACAAAAACATTCGCTGATGCAAACCTCCCGCTACAGTTTGCAGCAATGCATCATCATTAAAGAATCATATATTAATAGTATTGTGTACTTGTAGAACTAAGGGCCTTGGCTTTGTGCCACATGTAAAAATTCATAGTTTATACCTCACATGGACGAACTGAAAGGTGTTCCAATAGAATTTTCACTCCATTGTTCTTAGAAGTACTAAACGGCACCAGTGCAAGGGTATCAGGCTGTGGCAAGTTCATGGTAAACGAGGCAGAGATAATCGACAAAGACATCCTCGAAATAGAGTAACAATGATCTTGGTTAGGGCCACCAAGGGAACTTTCTCCTCATAATTTGGCTTCTATTTTTTCTTTTCTCTATTCCTAAGCATCTGTCAAATCGAAAGTATGTTTTTTTTCCCTCGAGAACAAGGAAAAATATATTTTGATGTGAAGTGACCCAAGCACGAGGAGTAGCATGTCGGGAACTGTAATAACTAGTGAATAGGTCAGCAATTGTTCAATAAGGTTGTATGTTTGCCAAAAACAATAGAACTTGATTGTTTTGACATTGCAAAATACAGTTTATTATGTGTTTCCAAGTACTTGCTTTTGCTAGGACTCAATTGTTTTGATATTGCAAAATACAATTTATTAAATTCCCATACAATTCAGTATTTTTTCTTGAAAAGGTGGAGAGAGAGCCCCCGGCCTCTGCATCATAATGATGCGTGCGGCCAATGTTATTAATCAACAATGCAGAAACAAAGTCTTAGGTTCAGTGCTAGCTCATAAAAGGAGCGTAAAAGTGAAAAAGGAAAAAAAATGTCACAAATGGGGAAAAACAGGCCAAGATGGCTAAACACATAGCCTGTTATTGGATCGCCAACCAAACCGGTTGTAGATAACCCGTGCTACCGTCAATCATCGGTTGCACCCAGTAACCAAAGCTCCCCGAAATCCGCATGAGTGAGTAACGGCCACATCAGATTCAAGCAGTGGCCCTGTAAATGACCTGCAAAAGGTTGATAAAGTTTTATCTTTTAAAGATCATATTATTTCAGCAGTTCTATATAGCCCAAAGTAGTGCGCATATCCCAATCCGAATATGTCCCGCAGTATTTGATTCCACGCTAGTTAGCCACGTCCCAAATAACATGTTGATATTAATTGAAGGAGAAACGTTAAAAGCTGTACGTATCATACGACCAAGAAGTTTGGCGAGAGGACAATAAGAAGAAACAAAGAACGCATGCATTGCCTCATGCACACTTTATCACCAAGCTGCTTGTTCTCTCACTGCGCCTGTCCAGCTACCTACCATATGTTACCATATTTGCTAATCATGTCTTGAACTCCGATTGTATTCCAATGGATCAATCGCTTAGGACTGCTTTTATATTAATGGATCAATCGCGTGATTGTATTCCAATGGACATATCCTATGCCATAACTATATTAAAAAAACAATCCGCTCACACTTTACTCATCCGGCACCAAGAAAATTCTTCTCATGCAGTCATGCTAATGCTGAGATTTCAAGCAAGGAACCCAGACAAATTGTTGCAAGCTATCATGCTTTTGATTCTCCTTTCAATTTCTCAAGCACATACAAAGCATGAGAAAAGCACCCTACGGATGGAGCAAGTCCACCCATCTATCTATCTATCTATATATATATATATATATATATATATATATATATATATATATATATATATA
>NW_025234576.1:5748-6939 GCF_018294505.1 Triticum aestivum | reverse complement strand
GGGGGGGGGTGCTAGGCATGACATCATGTTACCGGGTCACGTAGAGATCAATGTTACAACTCTTGGAGATATGTCCCAACCATCATATCTGACCGAGATTCAGATCCGGTTGGTGTCAGGATACCTCAGACTTAGGATACCTGAGAAGAAAAGGTGCAACGCAAATTGACGAGATGACATTGTAAGATTTTCGGGAGATGTACTACGGAAGCGAGTTCCGAAACAAAAGCCCAACATTAAACCAATGAAGGGATAAGGTGGTAGCTGGTAGGCTCAACAACAAATCATCGAGATTTCCAAGGGATGAATTTCCACAATTAGGTGAACAAGGAAATATCATTTGTCGGATCAAATGATATAACGATGTATGCTCGAGGGAAAACATACACAACTGAACAATGATAGTAGGGTGCACCCAGGAATCTGGATTAGGTAGCACGACCAATGTTCGAATGATGACTCAATAAGCAATAAACTTGGAATGGAACTATCGACCATTAACTTCAAAGCAATAGGGTTGCTAGAAGTGCAGAATCCAAACAACATCGTTCACTTGTTGGTACCCCGGTCGGGATCAACACAAGGACCAAGAAAAATGGTGATGGTGAGAAGTATCACTATACCAAGAATCCTAAAGAGGTGGTGAAATTCCCACGGCATTCTTGACATAAGGGTGGTAATACTCCAAGGTAAAGAAGAACAATGCTGGGTAGCAAGGAATTCAAGGTATAACACGAAACATGAACAAGCTTGTGTTGGTGGGAAGGCAATAAAGTGGTCGATGATAATACAATTCATCGAGGGGCAAGGATGGTATTACCCATCATGAATTCAATTGAATTCCTGGAAGAGCTCATAAGGTTGATGATGATCACGACACAATTGTCGAGAGATTTCATGCAGATGTAGTCAATCAGCGACGACATCAAGTCAAAGGAATGATGAAGCAAGAGGTTATTGGAACCACAGTTACGACACAAACTCAAACTCAAGCTTGTTGTTGTAGGTGAAAAGGTATGACAAGGAAAATCGACGTAAGGTTAGTTCATCGTCGAAAATTGGTGCTCCGAGAATAAGGACCAGGTAGCACCGTTAGAATCGTCACGACAATGATATAGCCAAACAGGCTAGGAATGGCGTGATCGGGTACAAACTCGTACTTATAGAAGCTTACTGAAGAGTTGTTGAACC
>NW_025234576.1:0-1168 GCF_018294505.1 Triticum aestivum | reverse complement strand
TCCCGCCGTTCTGAGCAACTTTCATGTTGAAAATATTTTAATCCGAGTTACGGATTAAAAGATATGATTTTCTAAAGATTATATTAATTTCTGGAATTTAACTAATTAATTATTTAATTCGAAAATGAATTTATGACGTCAGCATGATGTCATGCTGACGTCAGCAGTCAACAGGGTTGACTTGGTCAACCCGACAGGTGGGTCCCACTGGTCAGTGACACATTTTAATTAACAGATTAATTAAACTAATCATAATTAATTAGGGGGTGGACCCCACTGTCATTGTTTGATTAATTAACTATCAGTTAATTAGGTTAATCTAATTGTGATTAATAACTTAATTAATTTGTTAATTAATTAATTAATTTAATTATTATTATCTATTTATTTATTTTATTTTTATTTTTATTTTTTTAATAAAGTTCTGGGGCGTGGGCCCCTGTGTCATTGGGCCAAAGGGGCCACAGCGGTTCGGGCTAACGGGTGCTGGGGTGGAGATGGGCGTCGGGCGCCAACCCGAGCGGGCGCACGCCCAAGGGCGCACGGGGCGATGACAGGCACGACAGCCCGGGGCGGGGCCAACGAGGTCGGGGGAGGACCGGCCCGTACCGGCGAGCGGCGGTGTCGAGCAGGCAAGGGCGGCGGCGGGGCCCGGCAGATGTGGGCGTTGCCGGAGCGGGATGAGCAGGGAACGAACGGGGAGGCGCGGGGTGTGCGGCAGTGCAGGGAAGGCCAGCCGGTGGCTTGGCCGCGGGGGTCAGGCGAGGCTCGGTCGATGCGGGCACGCGGCCAGGGCGCCGGTGCGGGCGATGGCCACGGCGGGGAGCGCGAGCGGCACCTCCCGTAGCACGAAGTTGTGGGGCGAGGGGAGGCAATGGCTAATCGTGGGCATGGGACGGAGGCGAGGCCGCCGTGGGCGCGAGCCAGCAAGGCTCACTGACGGCGCGTGTAGAGGGCGGAGAGGAGGACCGGGGTCCTCACCGGCGTTGAAGGGGAGTGGGGGCGTCGAGGCGTGAGGGAGTTCGTCGCGGAGGCAGTCCGGCGAGGAAGGGCTTGAAGAATCCGGCGAGGGCGGCGCCGTGCGCGGTCGTCGGGGCTGAGGACGGGGACGACGAGGTCCAGCGGCTGCGGTCAGATGCGGCCCCGGCGTGGGCCACGGGCAACGACG
>NW_025234575.1:0-6940 GCF_018294505.1 Triticum aestivum | reverse complement strand
AAAACAAAAACCCCAGCCACAGAAATGCTGATGCGTGGATGCCTATTGGTCCCGGTTGGTACCACCAACCGGGACCAAAGGCCCGCCTGCCTGGGCTCAGCGACAGGCCACGTGGAGGCCCATCTGTCCCGGTTCTGGATTGAACCGGGACTAAAGGGTCAGGGCATTAGTACCGAACCTTTAGTCCCGGTTCATGAACCGGGACTAAAGGCCCTCACCAACCGGGACTGTACGCCCTTTTTCTACTAGTGATATAAAATTGACCTATACACAATTAATCTCTCTTTAATATGTATGTTCTTATTTGATGACTATCCACATTCCACCATGACACAACAATTACAAAAAGCTTATAACTGCTGACTAATTATGTGCTAACTTTTCTGGCTAAGGCAGTAGATAAGAATGCTGAAAAGCTAATGGGTCCTAGTGCATCGGAGCTGATGGTAATTCTCCACATTTTGGGTATGGATGTGTAATCAGACTATACAATTCATGGGTAGGCCTCCTCTTGGAAATTGCACCTTAATAACAATGTGTACATAAGGTCAAAAAAAAGAAGTTTAATTATAGTTGGCTTTCGTGAAGTCTTACCATTGCATCACTATCAGTTGAGACATGTCCTATTCTCCTCTGATTTTATGCTCTTTAACAAATATAGGAAATCACATGGAACGATATTTAAGTTCTAATCAACAACAGGTAGCGTAGCACACACCATGACCTTGTGCGTGTATTATTATATATGTAGCTTGCATTATTAGAAATAAACTGAGTGTGATATGTTTAACATGCCTGATTCGCTCCTTGGTGTCACTTATAAGGGGTGACACCACGATAACAGCGGTTTCAGCGAAGAGAGAGCGAGGAGGAGAAAGATTTGTCTCTTGGTGAATAAGGTTTGACTTGTTGCAGGAGGGGCGTGGGGGGAGGGGATTGGATAAAGTCATGCATAACATCGAAGGGCAACAGATTGAATCCACGATAGCTTTATCCAAGAGGTAGGTGCGAGGGTGACCAAATATAGTTGTTGCGGGTGTGAAGTTGGATCCGCCACACAAAAATCTTCCAAAATTTGAAACGGGTGGGCGCGGATGACCCAATCATAGTTGTGGCAGTCTATAAAAAGCACCCAACACTCTTACCAAGAAACCAGTGGCAGGCATGTCTTAAGTGCCAGCCACAATTTATTTTTGCCCATGCTTAAATTAGCAAGAATGTGCCAATGACGGGTCCTTAGATGTGCCTGTCACTTTAGTTGGAAAGCAACGGTGAGCCATTTACAGTACGCGCGCCACTGCTAGTTTTCCAAAATAGCTATGGGTAGCATTCGGAGCTGCCCGCCACTAATTAGATTTCAACTATCTGACTTTTCCCAGAAGTGCTAGTTAGATTAGGATATTTAATTAGTTTAAAATATAATGATTATGTAAAATTTACCTATACACAATTAATCTCTCTTGAATATGTATGTTCTTATTTGATGACTGCACATTCCACCATGACAAATCGTCTACAAAAAGCGTATAACTGGTGACTAAATATGTGCTAACTTTTCTAGCTAAGACACTAGATAAGAATGCTGAAAAGGTAATCGGTCATAGTGCAACGGTGCTGATGGTAATTCTCCACATTTTGGGTATGGATGTGTAATCGGACTATACAATGCATGTGCAGGCCTCCTCTTGGAAATTGCACCATAGTAACCATGTGTACATAAGGTCCAAAAAACAAAGTGTACATGTAGTTGGCTGTCGTGAAGTCTTACCATTGCATCACTATCAGTTGGGACATGTCCTATTCTCATCTTATTTTAATGGCTCGCAGTGTACATGCCGAACGTCACCCATAGTAATTTTGGAAAACTAGCAGTGGCGGGTACTGTTAATGGCTCGCCATTGCTTACCAACTAACAGCGACGGGCACAACTAAGGACCCATCACTGGTACACTCTTGCTAATTTAAGCATGGGCCAACATAAAGAGTGGCTGGCACTTAAGACATGCCCGCCACTTGTTTCTTGGTAAGCAGTGTTGGGTGTTTTTTATAGACCGCCACAGCTATGGTTGGGTCAGCCGCGCCCACCCGTTTCAAATTTTGTAAGAGTTTTGTGCTGCGGTTCCTACTTCACACCCGGCACAACTATATTTGGTCACCCTCGGACCTACCTCTTAGATATAGCTATTATGGATGGTATCTGCCACCCGTCGATATTATGCATGAGTTTATCCAATCCCCTGCCCCCATGACGGCAAATTACCTGATTCCTGTAGTGAAAATTATGGCAAGCCATTTACAGTACCGGCCACTGCTAGTTTTCCAAAATAGCTATGGGTGGTGCTCGGAACCGCCCGCCACTAATTAGATTTCACCTATCGCACTTTTCCCAGTAGTGCTAGTTTGATTAGGATACATAATTAGTTTAAAATGCAATGATTATATAAATTTTACCTATGCACAATTACTCTCTCGTGAATATGTATGTTCTTATTTGATGACTATGCACATTCTACCATGACACAACAATTACAAAAAGCTTATAACTGGTGACTAAATATGTGCTAACTTTTTTGGCTAAGGAACTTGATAAGAATGCTGAAAAGGTAATCGGTCATAGTGCAACGTAGCCGATGGTAATTCTCCAAATTTTGGGTATGGATGTCTAATCAGACTATATAATGCATGTGTAGGCCTCCTCTTGGAAATTGCACCATAATAATGATGTGTACATAAAGTCCAAAAGACAAACTGTACATGTAGTTGGCTGTCGTGAAGTCTTACCATTGCATCACTATCAGTTGAGACATGTCCTATTCTCCTCTTATTTTATGCTCTTTAACAGATATAGCAAATCGCACGGAAGGATATTTAAGCTCGAATCAACAACAGGTAGCATAGCACATACCTTGACCTTGTGCGCGTACTATTATATATGTAACATGCATTATTAGAAATAGATTGAGTGTGATATGTGTGACATGCATTATTCGCTCCTTGGTGTCACTTATAAGGGGTGACGCCAGGATATCGGCGGTTTCAGCAAAGCGAGAGGAAGGAGGAGAAAGATTTGTCTCTGGGTGAATAAGGTTTGACTTGTTGTAGGAGGGGCATGGGGGCAGGGGATTGGATAAAGTCAATCATAACATCGACGGGCGGCAGATAGCATCCACAATAGCTATATCCAAGAGGTAGGTCCGAGGGTGACCAAATATAGTTGTGGCGGGTGTGATGTAGGCCCCGCCACACAAAACTCTTACAAAATTTGAAAAGGGTGGGCGTGGGTGATCCAATCATAGCTGTGGCGGTCTACAAAAAATGCCCACTGCTGCTTACCAACAAACCAGTTGCGGGCATCTCTTAAGTGCCAGCCACTGTTTATGTCGGCCCATTCTTAAATTAGCAAGAGTGTACCAGTGACGGGTCCTTAGTTGTGCCCGTCACTGTTAGTTGGAAAGCTATGGCGAGCCATTTACAGTACCCACCACTGCTAGTTTTCCAAAATAGCTATGGGTGGCGTTCGGGATCGCCCGCCACTTATTAGATTTCACCTATTTGACTTCTCCCAGTAGTGCTAGTTTGATAAGGATACATAATCAGTTTAAAATGCAATGATTATATAAAATTTACCTATGCAAAATTAGTCTGTCTTGAATATGTATGTTCTTATTTGATGACTATGCACATTCCACCATGACATATTAATTACAAAAAGCTTATAACTGGTGACTAATATGTGCTAACTTTTCTGGCTAAGGCACTAGATAAGAATGCTCAAAAGGTAATGGGTCATAGTGCAACCTAGCTGATGGTAATTCTCCAAATTTTGGGTATGGATGTGTAATTAGACTAAACAATGCATGTGTAGGCCTCCTCGTGGAAATTGCACCTTTATAAACAATGCGTACATAAGTTCCAAAAAAACAAAGTGTACATGTTGTTGGCTGTCGTGAAGTCTTACCATTGCATCACTATCAGTTGAGACATGTCATATTCTCCTCTTATTTTATGCTTTTTAATAAATATAGCAAATCGCACTGAAGGATATTTAAGGTCGAACCAACAACAGGTAGCATAGCACACACCTTGACCTTGTGCGCGTATTATTATATATGTAATGTGCAATATTAGCAATATGTGTAACATGTATTATTCGCTCCTGGGTGTCAGTTATATTGGGTGACGCCACGACGATGGCAGCGACGGCGAAGCAAGAAGATGGGGGAGAAAGATCTTTCTCTTGATGGATAATGAACTAGTGGGAAAGAGGCTTATAGGTGAACCCAAATGAGTGGTGTGCGCACTATAACACCCGCCACTTCTACGATGGAGAAGTAGCAATGGCATGTAATAAAAAGTACTCGTCACTACTCTTTCCATAGCAGTGGAGGGCATCAGGGCGCACCCACCACAGGTGAACTCTCTCCAAGGACCCCGCTTGTTGAAAACCATCCAGTACTATGAAAAAGTCTACTAGTAGTGTGGGTAAACTGGCTAGTAGTAGCGCGGGTCCCAGCGCTACTACTTCGCGCTACAGCTAAAAGTTAGTAGTAGCGGAGTAAACCCGCGCTACTACAAACATTTTAGTAGTAGTGTGGGTGCCACCATGCATTACTACGATTTCACATCCACGCTACTACTAACAAAGTAGTAGTAGCGTGTCTGTAGTACCAACACTACTAATAGCACGTGGTTTTCCCCCTCCACAACTACTAACTAATTAGGAATTAAAAAAATAAAATCCACCAATTCCATTTTATGAATACATATCTGACAACTAAAACAAGCCCAGATTTGTAATAAACCATCAACATTACACATCATTACAAATCCAAGAATTATAGTAAACTAGGTGCATTAGAGCATATTCAGACATCTACACTTCTTGCCTAGTCACTTATTCCCATCTAGTGCAAACACAGTTGAAAGCAAACCAAAATGCATTAGAACACCAAACAGTGGCATTCTATCCTTGCAAATGATCTGCTCCCTCTGCATCCTTGCAATCATCTTCTTCTCCCTTATGTGCTTCTCCCATTTATGAATGTGATCCAGACGTTTCATTTTCTCTAAACACCGGCAGTTTCACCTTCAAAAAACTTTGTCTAGCCAGTTCTTAGTTTCTTTGATGGTTTCACTAGCACTTCATCCAACAGATTTCTGTGAGAGCAAAGAACAACTAAAATTAAATTTCAGCATACATATATTCCCTTGCATCATGTTGTGTTGTACAGTAGCTACGGGAATAAATATATGAAAATGAAGAAGTGAGTTACTTCTATTAACAGGACATCGCCTATGTAATAGCTAGCTATAAACAAATGAACCTGCTACACCAACTCATATCATGTGTTACATTGATATTCTGCACCTGTTACACATATACACTATCAACTATTTGTCATAAATTATCTCTCAATGACTAGTTGGGTTCTTTAAACTTCTAAGGGAAAGGAAGATTCCATGGCCTTGCTTGCTGCTAACCTGAATGGATGAAAGGGACTTGTGTCGGTGTCAAAACCAGCGGATCTCGGGTAGGGGGCCCCGAACTGTGCGTCTAAGGCTAATGGCAACAAGAGGCAGGGACACGATGTTTTACCCAGGTTCGGGCCCTCTCGATGGAGGTAATACCCTACTTCCTGCTTGATTAATCTTGATGATATGAGTATTACAAGAGTTGATCTACCACGAGATCGTAGAGGCTAAACCCTAGAAGCTAGCCTATGATTATGATTGTTGTTGTCCTACGGACTAAACCCTCCGGTTTATATAGACACCGGAGGGGGCTAGGGTTACACAGAGTCGGTTATAGAGGAGGAGATCTACATATCCGAATTGCCAAGCTTGCCTTCCATGCAAAGGAGAGTCCCATACAGACACGGGACGAAGTCTTCAATCTTGTATCTTCATAGTCGAACAGTCCGGCCAAAGTATATAGTCCGGCTGTCCAGATACCCCCTAATCCAGGACTCCCTCAGTAGCCCCTGAACCAGGCTTCAATGATGATGAGTCCAGCGCGCAGATTGTCTTCGGCATTGCAAGGCGGGTTCTTCTCCAAATCCCTCAGAGTATTGTTGCAACGAGCAGTGTCCGACTCCTTATCAATGTCGCGCCCCTCGACTTCTGTGCTTTAATAATGGTTGTTTTCACGTGTTGAGCGGACGCGAGAAGTCAAGGCGTTTTTACATTTGCCACCCCGACCATGCGAGTAAATCGTCTATTTAAAGAGACGGGGATCCTCAAATCCAAATCACACCATCTCCTCCCAGCGAGTATCAAAGCGCGCCCGAAAAAATCCATACCACCATGGCCGGTCGTCGCGGTTCCTCCTCTCGCTCCCGTAGCACTAGGCCAGACGACTGGGAGAAATGTTCTATCCCCCACAGCCGACTAGTAGAGTTGCAGACCAAGGGGTTTCTCCCGCCTGCATACATGGTCCCTGTCCGAGCTGGACTAGCCACTTATAATGGCGGGGAGCAAGCGGAGAGCTCTCCAAACCCATCCAAGGGAGAGCGGGTATGCTTCGTCCCCTATTTGCTGAGGGGACTCAGATTTCCAATCCATCCTTTCCTCCGCGGGCACCTGGAGTTCGACGGCCTCCAGCTGCATAACTTTACCCCAGCCTCCATACTGCATATCGCAGGCTACGTTGCCTTCTGCGAACTATTTCTGGGTTCCGAAGCCCATTTCGAGTTGTGGAAGAGGCTATTCTGCATCGTACCCCGCACTCAAGAGGGGTCGGTATATCAAGTGGGCGGAGCCGAAATATGGTGCATCAATGGGACCGGATACCTATCCAGTACCTCGAAGAAGACATCCGAAGACTGGCCTTCGGAGTGTTCTACATGGAGATGTCCCTCTTCCGGACCCTATTCGGAAAGGCCTTCCCAAGTTCGTGAATGCCCCATTGAAGAAACGGCACAACTGGCGCCCCAAGAGCCCC
>NW_025234574.1:4585-6941 GCF_018294505.1 Triticum aestivum | reverse complement strand
AGCGTGCTCTGTCGGCAGCGCATTCGATTTGTTTTTTGGCCGGGTTTTAATTTTATGCACACAGGACAGTCCAAACACAAGAAGGCGAGATGTATGTGTGCGGGTTAGGACAAATCTGCTAAGCCCATGTCGAATCGTTGTAGGAACTGTTTTTTCATTCCTTCCACGTACGTGTCCAAACTAAATTTTTTTAACAGGTCTACTTTTAAATTCAGCCGTCAAACTTTATGTTAATACAGAATCAACGGATATAAAGAGGTGACGGATGGAGAACTATGAAAGCCTTCGTTCTTTATTACTCCCTCCGTCTCAAAATAAATATCTCAACTTTGTACTAGTTCTAGTACAAATTTGTACTAAGCTCAAGACACTTATTTTGGGACGGAGCGAGTATTAGGTAAAGATAAAGATGTTGTGTAATCCCTCCCATGTATAACGGATGTGCATATCTCCTTAATTTTATTTGCATTCCAAATCATTCGATGCGTGAGGATCAAGGATCATCGACGTCAGATCTTGATCAAATGATGCAGATTGATTTGATGGAAAAAATTGCGCACTGCGTTGAACATCACATTGAAATCAAAATTATTTCAAAATTTAGCTACAACGACACATCGGAAATGGCCTAGAACGACTAAGAGCAACTCTAGCAGACCCCGCATCGCGCCGGCCCGCAAAATGGATCCGTAAAAAAGTATATTCGCGGAATATACCCTTTTACGGGTAGGCTTTGCGGGGTCTGCTCGGGCACCACCGCGACGACCCGCAAACAGAAAAACTGCAAATCTCGCATTTGACATAGGGTTTCACAAACAAGTTCAAATTCAAACGACATAAACAGTTTTACGCGCAAATAAAAGCCAAGTTCATTACGGCAAACGCAAAAGAGGGCCCTGCAAAGGTTTGCGCCCATGTCCGGCATCATCTTGGTCGATCTTCACTCCGCGCCATTAAGTCCATCTTGAAGTTCATCGACGCCACCGAATCCACCTCCGGCGCTTGTTCCAACTCCCGCACCGAAATCATCCACATTGCCACCATATGGAGCAGAGAAAACATCACCGGAACTGTAACACGGACCGGCCGACGCGACCATTCTCCTCTTCAAGATTTCTCTCCTTGCCATATCATGCCATGTTTTGGTGAGGTCGTCCATGTCATTGCGGTTCATTGTCATGATCTTGTTCTCTTCGGCGAGCAACAAGGAGATGGATTTGTTTTCAGCGGCGCGTGCTCTTCTCTCCTCAATGTCAGCTTTGCGGAGCCCCTCTTCCTTGAGTATTTGCCACTTTTCTTGCTTCTCTTTTGCCTTCTTCTCGGCCAACTCTTTCTTGATCTCCAACGACTTCAACAACATCGACTCGTTTGATTGCACCATGGCATCAATCTTCTCCCTCAAGCTCGATGCTTCTTGCTCTCTTTTCATCTTCTCCTTAGTCGCCATCGGGCTTGTGCGAATTTCTTGGGCCATCATCATCCTCATCTTCATCCATGTTTGTAAGTGAGCCTCTCTTAGGTGGGGATTCTTTGTCGATCAACTTCCACTTCTCGCAGTTTTGGAGCAACTACCAACAATGCTCAAGTTTGAAGAATCTGCCTTCCGAAGCTTCCATGTTCTTGTATCGATGTTGAGCAATCTTGTCCTACACAATGTGAACAAAGTGATCCAATAATTTCCCATGATGCAATATGATGATGCACAACTTGAACAAAGGCAAAACAAACTCACATAGCCCGACTCCACGGTGCCACTTGAAGGTGCATTGCGTACTTGCTCCAAGCAAGCTGCACATAGGCTTGATATTCTTCCAACGCCCTTGAAGTGACCGAAATGTGCGTGGAGTCCTATTGGGATGCTTTGCCATAATGCAGAAGTATTGATCTTCGATCATTTGCCAATATCTCTTGGCGGTTTGAGAAGTACCCGTGCATGCATCAAGAGACACCGCACTCCATGCTTTGATCAAATCTTGATCTTCCAACATCGTGTAGTTCTTTGATCTTTGGCTTTTCCCAGTTTTTGCTTGCGAGGCTCATACGCTTCCGCTTCGATCTCCTCCAAGTCGTCCGCACAACCATGTTCATCCACGCCGCCCTCCGTTTCATTGTAGTCGAACGGTTCGAAAGGGGCTTGATCAATGTCAACCGCGTTCGTGTCCAACAAGTTCACGAACTCGGTTGTTGCATTGTTGGAACCACCGCTATAGTGAACGATAAAAAGTCACGAGATATTGAGAATAATGGCCGAAATGAAAGGAATTCGCCAAGACCGAAGACGCATACCTTCCGGCCATTTTGTCGAACACCTCGCTCGCGAAGGGAGCGACACCGTTGAACGCCATCACCGGAGCAC
>NW_025234574.1:0-4564 GCF_018294505.1 Triticum aestivum | reverse complement strand
GTGAGAGGATGAAGAAGGTGACTTCTTTGAAGCCGGAACCTTCCTCCGCTTTACGCCCGCAGCCTTGCCGACCTTCTCCGCCGCCGGTCGAGATCGCGAGCCATCGCGGCGGGGGCAGCCAGATTCCCGCCCTGCACGACCACATTGCCCTGCCGCTTACGGGTAGGCGCATCGTGTGCTTGGGCGACGGCGGCGGGGCCAACATGGCCGGCAACGAGATCATCCCGAGGGGA
Source organism: Triticum aestivum (assembly GCF_018294505.1). Classification (NCBI taxonomy): domain Eukaryota; kingdom Viridiplantae; phylum Streptophyta; class Magnoliopsida; order Poales; family Poaceae; genus Triticum; species Triticum aestivum. The sequence goes on along the minus strand of NW_025234574.1, from coordinate 4,331 downwards.
AGGAGCGTGCGTGACCTCGACGGTGACAGGGGACAACATGGGGTCGTCCATGGTGGCGAGGGACGGCTGGGGAGGAGGAACTGAAGCTTGCGAAGGGGGGGCAATGGTGGCGTAGGGTGCGGGGAGCTGGAAAGGGCGCGCGGAAATGTCCCTCCCGCCAAATCTCGCGAACGTATAGGGGTTGAGCATGGGTCGGCCTTCCAGCCCGTGAAGATGGAGGTTGGGGGAGAAGATTTGTCGCGCCCCGCAAAAATATTTACGGGCTGGGGCAGGATGCAGGGTCTGATCGTGCAGATTTTTTGGCCCCGACCCACAATTTGGCGGTTATTTTGCGGGCCGGCACGGGATGCGGGGTCTGCTAGAGTCGCTCTAATAAGCTTCAACGGCTTGCACTTCCGCGAGAGCATATCCCGTACTCCCAGTGCTGGAGTACTCCCGCTGCACCGTGAGCAACACAGTCATTGGATGAGAAATGCAGGTACAAGATGTAATGTGGACGCCTCATCTTATGGATCTTACATAAAACCCCTCATATAGGTACAAAATAATAACTTTCCTATACTCTAGCTTCAAAAGATGTGATGCCCTAGTTTTGGAATAGAAAGAATGTGTCCGTCATGTGCGTCTATAGCTTCGGTTTTTCACACTGATGCATTCATCCAACACGTATATATACAATGGATTTCCCAATATGGAGGACATAACATTCAGCAAGTTGATTTCAGAAAGTAAAACTAATTGGAAGAAAGAAAGAGTTAGTAAGTTCGTTAACCAAGATTTTTGGACTCATAAATTCTGCACCAAAGATGAACAAACGACAACATCAGTTGTATTAACCAGCTTTGTCAACTTAGAAGGCAACACAACTACAACCATCTTGCCATTTCAAAGCTCATAGTATGACAGCAATATCATGAACCACACGCGTGACAAAACACACAAATCTAATAAGAGTTGCAGCCCAATACATACAACCAAGGCATAGCAAATTAGCGGGTATACATATATTGGACCAACATATTCAACCAGGTGTAGTTGAACTAGGTCCATATATCACATGAACAAAGGCAATTTTTCAGCCATTATTTAAAGGAAACTCGGAAAGTAAAGGGTGTCCTTTCCAATGGGTTGGGATGTGCTGCAAAAATATCATGCAAGTTCAAGTGAAAGATTCGCACACATACTCAACGTGTTTTAATCGATGATATATAAATACCGTTTGAGTTGTCATGTCCACCTTGGTAAGTAGAACAATCTGCTGATGTTGAACCTTTGTAGACGCTACTTGCTCTGCAAACAAGAAGAAAATCAAATTATGACAACATGACAAACGATATACTATTTAAATTATGGTTTATTTACCTTTTTCCTGAGTGCAGCAGCATATATTTAGCAATGCATCAAGGCATGTCATGACACATAGCACAAAAATGCTATTTCTGTAGGAATGTAGTTCCATTTTCTTGCACCTGAACGAGGAAGACAAAAGAGCTCATGCATTTAATTCAATCAACCAAAACTACTTCTATATGTATTTATTTACACCTGAATGAAGAAGACAAAAGAGCTAATACATTTTATTCAGTCAACCAAAACTACTTCTATAGGTAATTATTTATTTACACCTGAATGAGGAACACCAAAGACCAAAACTAGTTCTGAAAGAAAAATCCTTGAGGCTATGGCTTTTCTGTTGTTTGTCGGGATGATGAGTGATTACAAGGTGGATATGATCAACAATGGGATGCAAGAGTTCTTCGTCTACTTCCATGCACCCAATGATAGTACACCCACCAATCACATCTCTTCTGCTGCTTAATTTGATCCTTCTAATTAATTAGGTGCAGACTTATTCTTTACATGATGAGATTTTTTCCCTGACATTTCTTCCAAATGGTCTCTTTTATTTTTTCCTCATATTTGTTCCAAACGAAATCTACCTTTTAATTACTACTTCAGCTCCATTCTAATTGGCATGGTTGCCATAGTAGCAGAGGAGGATGAAATGAAATTAGTTGTCCTAAGATTGCTAGTCCCCATTTATTTCAGAACAAACAATAATGTTCAGAAAATAGCTCTTTTGTCTTCACCCATACATAGGATTCTAATTAACATGGGGAAAAGGAAAGGACTCTGAACCAAAACTTACAAAAAATGGATGTTCTCCTGCATCTTCCCTTTTCTTTTTATTTTCTTTCCTTCTAAGCAAAACTGTCTTGCTTATCCATACCAGCCATCATCCTCAAACTACTAACAAATACAAAAATATCTTAAAATGGAGTCTATGATAATCGACTGAAAATGCCAATAAATTATTTTTCCAGTCACGCGCGGTGCCCCGGACAAACTATTTCCCTACCGACCCTGTCGCCAAGGCTGTGGATTCACCGACCTCTACCTGCCATTCCACGTCCGGTTGTCAGGAATGGAATCCCGGTGCATCAGCTTCGCCCTGTAGTTTTATGTTATGTTTCTTTAATCCTGGGCAAATCAAAGGAAACCCTTCAAAAACATCTGGCTGATTTCCAACTGCCATCAATTAAATAGAGGATGATCTATATTCAAAATGTTAATCATGTACTTGCAAAATGTTAAACGTGTATAAGAAAAATGTTTGTTTTACATATGAAAAAAATAAATCTATCTATTAGAATCTAGCATATCACATGGGATGGATCAGCTAAAATAAGAAAGACCATCTCAAGAATAGTCACAAGGAGTACTACTGTATATTCTAATTTACTGAAATTATTGGCATAACAAAAACAGATATGCAGTGGACATGTTTGGTACAGTAAATAAATATGCAGTCATAGCATGGATAGATTAGATAATGAGAGGAGTAGCACTGGATTAATCCATCTCAAGGTCCTAGCTATAGCTATCAGTATATACTGGTGAGTCCACTAGTAGAAAAAGACCTAATAGTTCCGGTTCATAAGGGCCTTTAGTCCCGGTTCATGAACCGGGACTAATGGGTCGTTACTAATACCTCCACCCATTAGTCCCGGTTCAAACCAGAACTGAGACCAATGTGCCTTCACGTGGCTCTGTGCGCCCAGCCCAGTCAGGGGGGCTTTGGTCCCGGTTGGTGCCACCAACCGGGACCAAAATGCATCCACGCGGCAGCATTTCAGTTGCTGGGGTTTTTATGTTTTTTTTGAAAGGAGGGGAGGTTGGGGGTTTTGGGGGGGTTAATTTAATTAGGTGTTTCATATATTGTGTTAGCTAGCTAAATAATAGAGAGAAGTGTCCTCTCTTATGTCCGTGCTTGGACGCTACGTACTATATATACATAAGTGATCGAGAGAACCATTCAGTACAGAAGTTCGTCATGCATACCGAGAGAAGTGATCGATCGACCTCTCCTTCTCCGAGAGGTTGGTCGAACAATAAGTTTTCGTATCATGTATCCGACGCTACTGGCTACATACATGTACAATATGTATAAGATCTCTTAATTACAAACCCCTAGCATTTGAAATCAATTTCCACATGGTATTCTCCGGTTTTACTGATGACGTGGTCAAGAAAGAATCCCTCCAATTCCTCTTGAATTGCTTTCATGCGATCTGGTTCTAGGAGTTCATTCCGCATCCGCCACGTCTAATTTGAAGAAGGGGGTTAATTAATACATATATATGAATGAAACTCAACAGAAATGATGGTGTAATAAAATGAAATTGTGAATATTATTGCTTACGCACTTCATATTGTCTTTGAGAGTAGCCCCGCTTGTTTTTCAAAGTCGCGGTGTGGATGAACTCGCACACGTAGTATCCACAGAAATCATTCCCTTCCTCCTGCCACAAGCACTTTACGAGAAATAGAGGTCAATCAAACTGATAATGAAGCATTATAAATGGCATTGATGAAAGTATAGCTATAGAATCAACGGGAGATGCGCGCAACTAGCTAGCCAGTAGTACTTACTTTCGGGTATGTATATCGCAGCTCCTTCGGCAGTCCCGGAGCTTCTGCGGTGAACTGTTTCCAAACCCTGCAAGACAAAGAAAATAATTATTATTACTTGAGATATCAGGAAATTAACAAAAAGTTACCGATATGATGCGATAATGATCGATTGAACTTACTTGCTGAGCATTTCAGTCATGTCCGCATAGGTTTTGGGATCTTTCCGTCTCGAGTCTAAGACGGTTACTAGTCCACGCTCAAGCTTAATCTCCAGAAGAATATAGTGGTACCTGCGCACGCATGCATAACTCATCAATTACATTACTATAACCTCGCTTGAGTAATAAGGGAAACCGAATATGCACACGACAGTAACACTCACGGGCCGTTGTAAGGAAAGAGTATGGTATCTTTGT
>NW_025234573.1:0-6942 GCF_018294505.1 Triticum aestivum | reverse complement strand
GACTCTAAGCATAGCAGGCATAGCAGGGTAGGAACAACACATACATATGGCTCAATCAACTCCTACACATGCTAGTGGGTTTCATCTAGTTACTGTGGCAATGACAGGTCATGCAGAGGAAATGGGTTCAGCTACCGTAGCACACAGCAGTTTGAAACGCGTTGTCTTAATGCAGTAAAAGAGAGCAGGAGCGAGAACATGGGATTGTATCGATATGATCAAATGGTTGGTTGCTTGCCTGATGGTTCGATGCACTGATAGGGTTCTTCGTTAGGGTAATCACGGTACTCCTCGGAGGCAGAACCTGTCGTAAAGGACAGCGATGCACAAACATCACCAAACAATATGCGACAATATGATGCATGCATGAAACATGGCAATATGAGTGTGTTGGACTAATGCAACTAATACCAGAAGGGTTTGAACAAATTTGAATCAAAGATTCAAATTTCAAACTCAAACATGGCCTCTTTAAGTGCTTTTCCTTGTTCTGCTTAAAACATCAATTTAACTTGTTTGATCATGCATGAAAATAGTACAGATGGATAGATTGGATTTTTCTGATCATTTTTCATATATAATTTGTCCAATTTGGAGTTACAGAATAGAAGTTATGAATTTTTGAAGTTTAAATAATATTCTGGAATTTCCTGAGTTAGATTAAATCCAGAAATTATAATTATTGCGCCAGCATGACGTCAGCATGACGTCAGTGGTCAACTACGGCTGGCTGGGGTCAAACCTGACGTGTGGGGTCCACACGTCAGTGACAGGGGGGTTAAACAGGGTTAGTTTAATCCTAATTAGGGGTTAGTGGCGCTGGGGGCCCACTGTCAGTGTCAGGGGGTTAACCATTAGTGGTTAGCACTAATCCTAATTAGCTACAGGGCTGGGCCCACCTGTCAGGGACTCAGGGGGGTTTCCTGCCGTGGTCAAAGTGGGTCAAACCCACCGGCGACGTGACGCCGGCGAGGCCCGAGACGGCGGCGCGACGCGGGATCGCGCTACAGGGCACGGGCGAGGCCGTGCTTGGGCTCGTTGGAGAGCCCTTGCTCCCGCGCGTCGAATGGTGGCCGTGGCTGGGCCTGGGGTGGCCGGAGTCGACGGCGGCGAGCTCGGCTGCGGCCGCCGGAGTTCGGGTGCGGTCGGGATCGGTGTTGCAGGGGGTTTGGGGACGCGTTAGTGCGTGCTGCGTGCTCCTAGTGAGGTGTGGAGCACGATAGTGTGCTCGGTTGGGTGCTACGGTGACCGTGGCCACGACGGCGACATCGCCGGCGGCGTGGAGCTCTCGGCCAAGGTGGGGCTACGGCCTAGAGGTCGGAAGAGACCAGGGGAGAAGGGGGAAACGATCCGGGGGCTCACCGCGGAGCTGCAGGGATGGTTAGTGGGCTCGGGGACGCGCTGGAGACGACGAATTCGACGGCGACGATGGTCGGAGCCCGAAGAGGGGAACGGCGACGTGGCGGCGATGCAGGGCTTCCGGGGACCCGTGGAGCGGTGGGGAGGAAGAGGGGGTCGTGGCGGAGCTTCTGAGCTAGTCGGGGGAGCGAGGGGTGGCCGGAGACGGCTGCTGTGGCGAACGGCGGCGACGGTGGTGTTCGGCCGTGTGAGAGAGAGAGCGAGGGAGAAGAGGGAAGAGCCGGGGGAGAGTGAGAGAGAGCAGGGGGGAGGCGTGGCGTCGTCCAGGGGCATCGAGGCGAGGAGGGGAGGGCAGGCAGGCAGGGAGAGAGGTGGCGTGGCGCGGTGGCGCGCGCGCGCGCCGGCCACACTCCCCTCCCTCTGTCGGGACGAAGACGACAGAGGAGGGAGGTGGGCTGGGCCGGCTGCTGGCTGGGCCAGCCAGCTGGCTGGGCCGCACAGTGGAGGAGCCCAGGTAAGCTCCTCCTGTTATTTATTTCTGTTTTTCTAATTTCTGACATTTGTTTTGATTTAAAAAAAATATTAAATCATTTATTTAACTTATGCCAATTTTTGCAGGGGCTAGATATATTATTTCAGAGCTCCTTTATAAATGGCATAATATTTGGACATATATTAATATATATAATTAATATATTTCCAAAGCAAATATTTATGCATTAATTCCAAATGCCCAAAATAAATACCTATGAGCTCTTAAAAATATTGGTTTGATTATTATCTCTGTCCAATATTTTCAGAGAGCAACATGAGCATTTTCTTGGACCCTTTTGGAGAAATTTTTATTTGGGTCATTTTAAAAAATGATTCTGAGGGTTTCACAAATCCCCATTTCAAATTAAATGGAATTTTAAACATGATGCACACACTCTGATGCATGACTAGCTAGGGTGTGACAACTCACCCCCACTCAAAAGAATCTCGTCCCGAGATTTGGGTTCCTCCGGGAAGAAGGCGGGGTACTCGAGTCGAAGACGATCCTCCCTTTCCCAAGTTGCTTCATCCTCAGAATGGTGCGACCATTGTACTTTGAGGAACTTGATGTTCTGACGTCGGGTGATACGTTCGGCCTGATCGAGGATACGAACGGGGTACTCTCGATATGTAAGATTATCTTGGAGATCAAGCGTTTCGTGGTCCACTTCACGGATAGGATCCGAGAAGCAACGCCTGAGTTGAGAAACGTGGAAGACATCGTGGACTCTGGAGAGATGCGGAGGTAGTTCCAACTGGTAGGCAACTTCTCCTCGTTTGGCGAGAATGCGAAAAGGTCCAATGTAACGAGGAGCCAATTTGCCTTTGATACCGAAACGATGGGTTCCCTTCAGAGGGGTGACCCGAAGGTAAGCCTTCTCGTCAACCTCGAAAGTCATAGCCTTATGTTTTCGGTCATATTGACTCTTTTGACGAGATTGGGCTGTTTTCAATTTTTCACGAACGATACGAACTTGTTCTTCTGCTTCCTGAATCATATCCGGGCCAAAGAATTGTCTTTCCCCGGTCTCTGACCAGTTAAGGGGTGTTCGACACCGTCGTCCATAGAGAACTTCAAAAGGGGCTTTACCCAAGCTAGATTGATAGCTGTTGTTGTAAGCGAATTCGGCAAATGGAAGGCACTTCTCCCAGTCCATTCTGAATGAGATAACAGAGGCTCGAAGCATGTCTTCTAGAATCTGGTTGACGCGTTCCACTTGACCACTCGACTGAGGGTGGAAGGCGGTGCTAAAGGAGAGACGAGTCCCCATAGCATTTTGGAAACTTTCCCAAAATCGAGAGGTGAAAAGACTTCCTCGATCCGAGTTAATTTCCAAAGGAACACCATGGAGGGACACTATACGGGAGATGTATAAGTCTGCCAGCTGACTAGCGGTTATACTCTCACGAACAGGCAAGAAATGGGCTACTTTGGAAAGACGATCGACCACGACGAAAATAGCATTATTCCCTCTCTTGGTCCTGGGAAAACCGGTAATGAAATCCATACCAATTTTATCCCATTTCCATTCAGGAATAGCTAAGGGTTGAAGGGTGCCAGCAGGCCATTGATGCTCTGCTTTTACACGACGACAGACGTCGCAGTTAGCAATATACTGAGCAATTTCTCTCTTCATCCTAGTCCACCAGAACCTCTGGCGTAGGTCCTGATACATCTTAGTACTACCGGGATGAATGGTGAGAGGAGATTCATGAGCCTCCTTAAGGATCAACTGCCGTAGATGCTGGTTCTTGGGAACCACTAGACGGTTCTCAAAGTACACAACACCATGATCATTTGAGGAGAAGCAACTAGCACCTCCGCTAGCAATGTTCTCTTTGATTTTAGATATTCCCTTATCTCGCTTTTGGGCAGCGATGATTTGATCCGTAAGAGTAGGTTTTGCCACCAAGGTGGAAAGAAAACCTTGAGGAACAATGTGAAGGTTTAGCTTCCGAAATTCCTCATGGAGAAGCGGTTGACTTTGTTGTAACATCAGGTTGTTACAATAAGATTTACGACTTAGCGCATCAGCCATGACGTTGGCTTTCCCTGGGGTGTAGGTTATTCCTAAATCGAAGTCGGTGATCAATTCAACCCAACGCCTTTGTCTGAGATTCAAATCCGGTTGGGTGAAGATGTACTTCAGACTTTGGTGATCAGTGAATATTTCGCAACGATTACCGAGGAGGTAATGTCGCCAGGTCTTAAGTGCATAGACTACGGTTGCAAGCTCTAGATCATGAGTAGGATAATTCTCCTCATGTGGGTGCAATTGCCGTGAAGCGTAGGCAATTACGTGTCGATCTTGCATGAGAATGCAACCTAGTCCTTGTCGCGAGGCATCGCAGTAGATAACAAAGTCCTTGGAGAAGTCTGGCGGTACCAGTACGGGAGCAGAGGTCAGGCGTCTTTTCAGTTCCTGAAAACTGTGCTCACATTGTGGAGTCCATTCGAACTTCTTATCTTTCTTGAGGAGTTCGGTTAGGGGTTTGGCAACTTCGGAGAAGTTCTCGACAAAGCGACGACAATAGCTCGCTAAGCCTAGAAAACTCCGAACTTGCTTGACCGATTCAGCTGGAGTCCAATTAAGGACGGCTTGAACTCGCTCAGGGTTAACCGCAATACCTTTACCAGAAATTACATGACCCAGATAGGTCACTTCTGACAACCAGAATTCACATTTAGAAAATTTGGCATAAAGGCGATGCTCTTGAAGTTTCTTCAACACTAGCCTTAGATGTTCGGCATGTTCTTCCTCGTTCTTGGAGTAGATGAGTATATCATCGAGGTAAACAACGACGAATTTATCCAAATACTCCATGAAGATTGAGTTCATTAACCGAGAAAAGGTGGCTGGAGCGTTGGTTAAGCCGAAGGACATGACGGTGTACTCGTATTGGCCATAACGAGTAACGAAGGCCGTTTTAGGAATGTCCCCGTTTCTGATTTTGATTTGATGGTAGCCCAACCTCAAATCCATCTTGGAGAAGACTGAGGATCCAGCGAGCTGATCATATAGGTCGTTGATCCTGGGAAGCGGATATTTGTTCTTGATTGTGACCAAATTGACAGGTCGGTAATCTACAACCATCCGGTCCGTACCATCCTTCTTCTTGACGAATAGGACAGGGCAAGCCCACGGAGATGAACTAGGGCGGATGAAACCCTTTTTCAAGGACTCATCGAGTTGTTTCTTAAGCTCGGCTAGTTCTAGTGGTGCCATTATAAGGTCTTCTAGCAATTACTATCAACATAAAGTAGGTAGAGTGAATCTCGGGTTCAAGAACCCAGGAACAGAATACCTATTACTAAGTAGCATCACGGGATGCTTTCGAGAATGATGGCCAGAATCATCACACTGGGAACACAAATCATGGCTAAATTACTAGGTGATCCCCTAAGACACCTAGGGTCATAATACCAGCTCCAACATATATGTCAAGGCAATAAAGTACCTCAACTCACCGATTAGCGTGGTTAATCTGGCCCAAAGGAACATCGGAACGGGAGGAAGGGATTTTGCAAATGCTTCAGACTATTTAGAAACCTGGGATGACTCGGACAGCATAACGGCTGTAAATGCTCAGAAAAAATTTGAGACATTCACAAAAATGGTGGCATAACCACTCAGAAGCACAATATCACGGTTTCGAGATCAACAATTAACATACGGAAGCAGTAAAAACTGAACAGAGGCTTAAGTCCAAAAATCTTATAAGTCTACGGATTAGTAACACGTGATCCTGATAGAAAGAAGAGATAGCCTAGTTCTTAATCCCCGCAGGAAGGATAAGATGACTCAGATCAGAAGGGCATGAGGTATAAGGAGTAAAAAGAGCCTTACGTTCCATCCCACAATCAATTCCCTTATATAACTAAAGAATTTCTAGACTCAACTTCGACCAGTTTGGCTGGGTAACCTACATGCAGTCAAGCTCTGATGCCAACGCTGTCAGGACCCCGACTCGATGTCACATCAATCTAGCCGGTAACACCTCATATCACTTTGCGGCCTCACGCACGGTATTCCCACGGGTGTCGCCTTACCTTTGCCCGGGACCGTTTGCGCCTTTTGGCTCACGTATATGATAGTGTCGCTAGCATCCATATGATAAAGAGCCCGGGCTGACATGACTAGTCGTAAACCCAAAGTGGCACAGACTTACAGGGACAGGCATCCATGACCCAGCTCCGAACGTGTCGGTCATCAGCAAATGGGTCCGGGCTGTAGCACTGGGCTAGCAGGACTCCGGTAAACCGGGCTGTAGCGGGCTAACAGGACTCCGGTACTCAAAGCGTGACATTTCCCCGAAGGGACAGACACAGGAACGAAGAAGGACACATGCCGGCCAGCCTAAGTGTTCTAGAGCAGTAGCAAGCTACCATGGCTCAGCGGTAACACTAGGAGACATTTCCCGGTAAGAGAGGCTACTAAAGATAAACAACTAGATAGTCAGATCCCACACATACCAAGCATTTCAATCATACACACAATATGCTTGATATGTGCAAATACAACGAAGCATCACAACATGACTCTACAACATAAGTACTATATTTAAGGCTCAGGGAGCCATACATAACATACACAAAGGTACGGGTCTCACGACCCAACATACAAGTCATACAGTCATACAAACCAGCAGCGGAAGTACATTGTCTGAGTACAGACAACTAGTAAAATAAAAGAGGCTTGGAAAGCCTAGCTATACTACGTGGTCCATCACAAGCTCAGGGTCACCACCTGGGTCTTTAGCCTACTCGTTGATGTCAACGTCTACATAGAACCCATCAGAAGGGGTTGCAGCGTCTTCTGTAAAAATGTAGATTATAGCAACATGAGTACAAAGGTACTCAGCAAGACTTACATCAGATCCTACATACATGCATAGTATCAAGAAGGGTTGGTGGAGTTATTGCAGCAAGCCAGCTTTGACTCTTGGCTAGGCTATCCTACGATACTCCAACTTGAAATGGTTTTGCGCACACGAGTCCACTACTCACCACTTCAATACACTACCGAGGATCCACCTCCGTCTTCCTAC
>NW_025234572.1:6170-6942 GCF_018294505.1 Triticum aestivum | reverse complement strand
CCGCCAGATCCCCCTCCCTCTCCCCTCCGTTCCCCTCTGCCCGAGAGCGCTCGCCGCCGTTCACCGTAGTTCCCGCGGCCACCGTGCCCAGATCGCCCCGACGACGTGCCCGAGCGACTCCCCGTCGTCGACTACGCCGACTGCGCCATCGGGAACGAGCCGAGCGTCACTGCATCGACCTCCCCGAGCTCGTCTTCCCCGCACGTCCGCCGTCGATCATCGCCGACTCCGGCTACCCCGCGCCCTCCCCGAGCTCGCTGCCACCCCCTACGGCTCCACTGTGAGCTCCTCTACCTCCTCCCCCTCTCCGCTAGCTCGCCCGCGCTCCGTAGCTGCTCCCCCACGCGCGCCCGAACGCCGCGCCGCGGAGCTCGCCGCCGGCGGGTCTCCGGTGACCAAATGGTCACGGGGTCAAGCCCGTTGCACTCCTCGCCGTTTGTAGATGCCCCCCAGCCCCTCCGCTTTCCCGATAGCTCGCCGTAGATATGTTTCCGTCGGGCACCCGTAGCTCCTCGCCGCCGGCGAGTTCGTAGCGCTTGTCTCCGGCCGTTCCAGCCCCTCCGACCACCGCCGTTGGACGCGCGACGTCGAGCCGCGTCGAACGCGCCCAGCCACGCCCCCGGAGACCCCCTGTACGCGGAACCCGTACTCCTCCCGAGCCGCGCCGCCGTGCGTTCGGTCGCCGGCGTTACTCCGGCGCCGGCCGCCGACGTGGCTGGCCTGGCCCACCCCCAGTGACCCTGCCAGTGGCCCCCAACGGGCCCCAGTTGAC
>NW_025234572.1:0-5905 GCF_018294505.1 Triticum aestivum | reverse complement strand
TAATTAGTTTAATCCTCTGTTAACCCACTGTCTATGACAGGTGGGTCCCCCTTGTCAGTTTGACCAGTCAACCCGGACTGTCGACCGCTGACGTCACTCCTACGTCATGCTGACGTCATATCCCTTTTTCTGTTAAATTAAATAATTCCAGAAATTCAAATAAACTTTGAAAATTCATATCTTTTAAACCGTAACTCGGATGAAAATGTTTTCTATATGAAAGTTGCTCAGAACGACGAGACGAATCCGAATACACAGTCCATTCATCCACCACACCTCCCTAACCTATCGAACTAGCAACTTTCCCCCTCCGGTCCGTCTGTCCGAAGACGCGAAACATCGGGAATACCTCCCGGATGTTTCCCCCCCTTCACCGGTACCACCACCTGCCGCGTTAGGACACCCCTAGCACCGCTCATTGTCATGTCACGCATCGTCATGCTTATGTTTGCATTGTATTTACTGTTTTCTTCCCCCTCTTCTCTCCGGTAGACTACGAGACCGACACTGCTGCTGCCCAGTTCGACTACGGAGTCGACGACCCCTCCTACTTGCCAGAGCAATCAGGCAAGCCCCCCCCTTGATCACCAGATATCGCCTACTCTACTCTCTACTACTTGCATTAGAGTAGTGTAGCATGTTACTACTTTCGATATCCTATTCTGATGCATAGCCTATCCTTGCTACTACTGTTGTTACCTTTACCTGCAATCCTACATGCTTAGTCTAGGATGCTAGATTTCCATCAGTGGCCCTACATTCTTGTCCGTCTGCTGTGCTATACTATCGGGCCGTGATCACCTGGGCGGTGAACACGGGCATATACTTATATACTATATACATGACACATGTGATGATTAAAGTCGGGTCGGCTCGTAGGAGTACCCGCAAGTGGATCTTTGTGGCGGAGCGACAGGGCAGGTTGAGACCGCCTAGGTGAGAGGTGGGCCTGGCCCTGGTCGGCGTTCGCGGATACTTAACACGCTTAACGAGATCTTGGTATTTGATCTGAGTCTGGCCATTTGGTCTATACGCACTAACCATCTACGTGGGAGTAGTTATGGGTATCCCGACGTCGTGGTATCAGCCGAAGCTCTTTTGACGTCAGCGACTAAGTGGCGCGCGCCGGATTGGACTGGAACGCCACTAGGCTAGGTCTGCTTCCGGCCGCGTACGCAACGTGCAGGTGTGCATAGGGCGATGGGCCCAGACCCCTGCGCGCATAGGTTTAGACCGGCGTGCTGGCCTCTCTGTTGAGCCTAGGTGGGGCTGCGACGTGTTGATCTTACGAGGCCGGGCATGACCCAGAAAAGTGTGTCCGGCCAAATGGGATCGAGCGTGTTGGGTTATGTGGTGCACCCCTGCAGGGAAGTTTATCTATTCGAATAGCCGTGTCCCTCGGAAAAAGGACGACCCGGAGTTGTACCTTGAGCTTATGACAACTAGAACTGGATACTGAATAAAATACACCCTTCCAAGTGCCAGATACAACCCGGTGATCGCTCTCTAACAGGGCGACGAGGAGGGGATCGCCGGGTAGGATTATGCTATGCGATGCTACTTGGAGGACTTCAATCTACTCTCTTCTATATGCTGCAAGATGGAGATGTCCAGAAGCGTAGTCTTCGACAGGACTAGCTTTCCCCCTCTTATCCTGGCATTCTGCAGTTCAGTCCACTGATATGCCCCTTTACACATATACCCATGCATATGTAGTGTAGCTCCTTGCTTGCGAGTACTTTGGATGAGTACTAACGGTTGCTTTTCTCCCTCTTTTCCCCTTTCTATACCGGATTGTCGCAATCAGATGTTGGAGTTCAGGAGCCAGACGCCACCGTCGACGACGACACCTACGACACTGGAGGTGCCTACTACTACGTGCAGGCCGCTGACGACGACCAGGAGTAGTTAGGAGGTCCCAGGCAGGAGGCCTTGCCTTTTCGATCGTTGCTACTTTTGTGCTAGCCTTCTTAAGGCAAACTTGTTTAACTTATGTCTGTACTCAAATATTGTTGCTTCCGCTGACTCGTCTATGATCGAGCACTTGTATTCGAGCCCTCGAGGCCCCTGGCTTGTATTATAATGCTTGTATGACTTATTTATGTTGTAGAGTTGTGTTGTGATATCTTCCCGTGAGTCCCTGATCGTGATCGTACACATTTGCGTGCATGATTAGTGTACGGTCAAATCGGGGGCGTCACAGTTTTATTAAGTATCCGGTTCTAGTTGTCATAAGGTCAAGGTACAACTCCAAGTCGTCCTATTACCGAAGATCACGGCTATTCGAATAGATAAACTTCCCTGCAGGGGTGCACCACATTACCCGACACGCTAGATCCCCTTTGGCCGGACACACTTTCCTGGGTCATGCCCGGTCTCGAAAGATCAACACGTTGCAGCCCTACCTAGGCACAACAGAGAGGTCAGCACGCCGGTCTAAATCCTATGCGCGCAGGGGTCTGGGCCCATCGCCCATTGCACACCTGCACGTTGCGTGGGCGGCCGGAAGCAGAACTAGCCCCCTTAATACAAGAGCAGGCTTACGTTCCAATCCGGCGCGCGCCGCTCAGTTGCTGACGTCAAAAAGAGCTTCGGCTGATACCACGACGCCGGTTGCCCATATCTTGTCCCACGTGGCGGTTAGTGCGTATAAGGTCAACGACCCAACTCAGATCAAATACCAAGATCTCGTTAAGCGTGTTATTCTGAAGTAACCGCGGACGCCGACCAGGGCCAGGCCCACCTCTCTCCTAGGTGGTCTCAACCTACCCTGTCGCTCCGCCACAAAGTAACAGTCGGGGGCCGTCGGGAACCCAGGCCCACCTCTACCGGGATGGAGCCACCTGCCCCTTCAGCCCCCATCTCCGAACAGTATCATAAGTAATGTAACAGTATCACCTCCCGAAGTGATCACGGCCCAGTAGTATAGCATGGCAGACGGACAAGAGTGTAGGGCCACTGATGGATAAGCCATAGTTGTTTCTTAGAATAGTATTTTGAACAATTCACACACTGTCATTTGACTCCTTTGAAACGTCTTTGCTTTCAGATGGAAACCACGAGGCAGGTAGTTCGCCACACGATGGCCATTGGTGCCTCGGGATCACCTGCGGTGCTAGCTGAGATGATGACCTATCTGGGTTATCGCTGGCACCCTGAGTTCACCGTCTACGAGGAGTTCCAGGACTTTAACCAGGAGCAGTACCGTGCCATCGTCCACCTCTACTCTCGGGAGTACGACTCCACCACTGTGCTGCACACCGCACATGGTGTTGGTGTGACCATCGATATGGCTGTCCACGATGCAGCCTATGCTGCTCTGACACGTCTTCGTGGAGAGTATCGGGAGTTGGACACCTCCCCCTTCAGGCACATTGCTATCGCCTCTGATGTTGGTGCGGAGGGATACTACACTGCCGCCTACTCCACTGTCACCCGGGAGCCCTTCTACCATCAGCACCTGGTTCTGCATGCTGATGGGCTGGATCGAGCTAACCGAGCTCTTCGCCACGAGATGTACACCACCCGTCAGCACCTTTACCGTGCTCTGACGCTGCTGCACCCCTTTGTCCGGTCTGGACAGGTACCGCGCGCTGCGATCTACCCAGCCAGGACCGTGATGCCCCACGGTGTCGGTTGGCCAGAGGTGGGAGGCTACTCTCCCGCGCTTGGTTCTCTTCTGCCACCTGAGCGTCGGGCTCTACACCTAAGTATCCGCGGCCCCCAGTCTGCTGACGTGGAGGACTATCCGTTGCCTCACTACCAGCTGTCGGGCTACGATTACCTCCACAGTACCTCTTGGGACTGATGTAGGCTTGATTGTAGTATTAGGTTCAGTCGCCGCGAGCCTGTGTGCCGCCTATGATATTTTAGTCTATGTACTGAACTCTGTGTACTGAACTCTATGCATGACCCCTTTTGTAAGCTATGCCGACTACTATGTAGTAGCTATCGTGCTCCTTTCAATTATGCATGTTCCATCATGAATGATTGTTGTCATTGCAAATTTTCTCAATGCTGAACTACCCCTGTTATATATTAGCAGGATGGTTAGACCAGGTGGTCGTGGTCGTGGTGGCGATGCCCCACCACCACCTGAGTACATGGCTGGTATGATCCAACAGTTTGAACTGAACCGCCAATTCATGGAAAATATGATGGCTCAGTTTCCTCGCCCCAATATGAACCAACAGCCAGCTCAAGTGACTCTTCAAGATTTCATACGCCTCAACCCAACCATCTACCGCAGCTCAACTCAGCCTCTGGATGCTGATGACTGGCTCCGTGACATCACCTATGAGTTGGAGTCTGCTGATGTAGCCCCTGCCAGCTATGTCAATTTTGCTTCCTTCTTCTTGAAGGGACCCGCAGCTCAATGGTGGGACAGCCACAGGCGTACTCTGCCAGCTGGAACAATCATCACCTGGCCAGACTTCCAAGCTGCTTTCCGTGCCCGCTTCATTCCTCAGGGAGTCATGGACCGGAAGAAGCGTGAGTTCCGCAACCTCACCCAAGGCAACAAATCTGTCGAAGCTTATCAGCGGGAGTTTCTGGACTTGTCCCGCTATGCTGAAGAAGACATTGCAACTGATGCACGCAGACAGGAGAAGTTCCGTGATGGCCTTCAAGCTGACATCAAGCTCGCACTTCTAGTGCATGACTTTGCTGATTTCGCCACCTTGGTGAACAAGGCCATCAATGTCGAAACTGGTCTGCAGGAATACCAGAGCTCTAACAGGCGCAACCGTGACACGGGCTCATCTTCGGGCCCGCCCTCACAGAAGCGTAAGATATGGATCCCGAACAGCATGTATCGTCCAAATGCTTCTGCCCCAAAGCAGACCTATGCTGCCCCTCGTCTGCCTACACCACCGTCCAGGCAATCAAGACTTCCAGCTCCACCATCCCAAGCTCCTGTTCCCACTCCGAATAATGGCTTGTGCTTCAGGTGTGGTCAACCAGGGCACCGTGCTAAAGAATGCAACCAGAACCAGAATCAACTGGCCCTTCCAGCAACTGGCCGTGGTAACAATCAGCCCCGCAACAAAAATGCTAAGTCTTATGGTCGTGCTCATGCCAACCACGTTGATCTCAACGAAGCTCAAGACCAGCCTGCTACTGTGATGGGTACACTCCTCGTAAATTCAGTACCAGCATCCGTTTTATTTGATACAGGTGCATCGCATTCATTCATGTCAGAAGATTTTGCATACAAGCACGACGTTAAATGTGAGGAGATGAACACCTCTGTATTGGTCAAAACCCCCGTGGGACAGTGTCAAACCTCCTTGGTTGGCATCGATGTCCCCGTGGAAATCGAAGGGCTGGAATTCTATGCCTCTCCCATTATCCTGAAGACGTCTAACATCGACCTCATCTTGGGTATGGATTGGTTGAAAGCGCATACTGCTTCTATAGTTTGCGCCTCTAAGACCGTCCATCTGCTACACCCTTCAGATGAAATAGTTGCTTACCAAGCTCATCTGGTGCAAAATGCCGAGGCAAGGCTCTATGCATTGAATGCATTGAACGCTGCACCACTCGAGGGCATTGAAAATATTCCCGTCGTGCGTGAATTCCTCGACGTCTTCCCTGAAGAGCTTCCAGGGATTCCCCCTGCTAGAGCTGTCGAATTCATCATCGACTTGAAACCAGGCACCACTCCTATAGCCAAGCGACCCTACAAAATGCCGCCGCATGAACTCCTTGAGCTTAAGGAGGAAATCGACAAGTCTCTTCGCAAAGGATTCATTCGCCCAAGTTGCTCTCCTTGGGGAGCACCTTCTCTCTTTGTCAAGAAGAAGGATGGGACAAACCGGTTAGTTCAAGACTACCGTCCTATAAACCAAGCTACCATTCAGAATAAATACCCTCTTCCTCGGATCAATGATCTGTATGATCAACT
>NW_025234571.1:4551-6942 GCF_018294505.1 Triticum aestivum | reverse complement strand
GGACATGGGACGAAGTCTTCAATCTTGTATCTTCATAGTCCGGGAGTCCGGCCAAAGGTCACAGTCCGGCCATCCGAACACCCCTTAATCCAGGACTCCCTCAGTAGCCTTCCGCAATTGGCAACGCTCTCGATTCTGACTCGAGTCAAGCTCGACAGTTCGAGCGGCCGTGTTGAGAGCGGTAAGGTGGTTTTCCTAGCAGCAAGCACACCCGACAGGCTATCAAGTATCCGTCATCGAGGCACCGCGGCTTGGGTACTGATGTGTACTACACAACCTTCTTCTTGTAGACGTTGTTGGGCCTGCAAGTGCACAGGTTTGTAGGATAGTAGCAAATTTCCCTCAAGTGGATGACCTAAGGTTTATCAATCCGTAGGAGGCGTAGGATGAAGATGGTCTCTCTTAAACAACCCTGCAACCAAATAACAAAGAGTCTCTTATGTCTCCAACACACCCAATACAATGGTAAATTGTATAGGTGCACTAGTTCGGCGAAGAGATGGTGATACAAGTGCAATATGGATGGTAGATATAGGTATTTGTAATCTGAAAATATAAAAACAGTAAGGTAACTAATAATAAAAGTGAGCGTAAACGGTATTGCAATGATAGGAAACAAGGCCTAGGGTTCATACTTTCACTAGTGCAAGTTCTCTCAACAATAATAACATAGATAGGTCATATAACAATCCCTCAACATGCAACAAAGAGTCACTCCAAAGCCACTAATAGTGGAGAACAAACACAGAGATTATGGTAGGGTACGAAACCACCTCAAAGTTATTCGTTTGGATCAATCTATTCAAGAGTTCGTACTAGAATAACACCTTAAGATACAAATCAACCAAACCCCTAATGTCACCTAGATACTCCATTGTCACCTCAAGTATCCATGGGCATGATTATACAATATGCATCACACAATCTCAGATTCATCCAACCAACACAAAGTACTTCAAAGAGTGCCCCAAAGTTTCTACCGGAGAGTCAAGAAAACGTGTGCCAATCCCTATGCATAGGTTCATGGGCGGAACCCGCAAGTTGGTCACCAAAACATACATCAAGTGGCACGTGATATCCCATTGTCACCACAAACAAACACGGCAAGACATACATCAAGTGTTCTCAAATCAAAGACTCAATCTGATAAGATAACTTCAAGAGGGAAACTCAATTCATCACAAGAGAGTAGAGGGGGAGAAACATCATAAGATCCAACTATATTAGCAAAGCTCGCGATACATCAAGATCGTGCCATAGAGAGAACACGAGAGAGAGAGAGAGAGAGAGATAAAACACATAGCTACTGGTACATACCCTCAGCCCCGAGGGTGAACTACTCCCTCCTCATCATGGAGAGCGCCTGGATGATGAAGATGGCCACCGGTGAGGGATTCCCCCTCCGGCAGGGTGCCGGAACAGGCTCCCGAGAGGTTTTTGGTGGCTACAGAGGCTTGCGGCGGCGGAACTCTCGATCTATCTTCTCCATGGATGTTTTTAGGGTACGTGGGACTATATAGGTGAAAGAAGTCGGTCGGGAGGTGCTCGAGGGGCCCACGAGACAGGGGGTGTGCCAAGTAGGGGGGTGTGGGGGCGCCCCTATCTCCTGGCCTCCTTGAGGATCTTCTGACATGAACTCCAAGTCTCCAGGATCATATTCTTCCCAAAAATCATGTTGTCGAAGGTTTCATTCTGTTTGGACTCCGTTTGATATTCCTTTTCTTCGAAATACTGAAACAGGCAATAAAACAACAATATGGGCTGGGCCCCCAGTTAATAGGTTAGTCCCAAAAATGATATAAATGTGTAAAATAAAGCCCATAAAAATCCAAAAGGGGTAATATAATAGCATGGAACAATCAAAAATTATAGATACGTTGGAGACGTATCAAGCATCCCCAAGCTTAATTCATGCTCGTCGTCGAGTAGGTAAATGATAAAAACAGAATTTTTGATGTGGAATGCTACCTAGCATAATTCTCAATGTAATTTTCTTTATTGTGGCATGAATGTTCAGATCCAAATGATTCAAAATAAAAGTTCATATTGATAAAAGAAATAGTAACACTTCAAGCATACTAATCAAAGTAATCATGTCTTCTCAAAATAACATGGCAAAAGAAAGTTCATCCCTACAAAATCATATAGTTAGGCTATGCTTCATTTTCGTCACACAAAGATGTTCCCAACTTCTATACCCCCGATGACAAGCCAAGCAATTGTTTCATACTTAAATAATTTCAAACTTTTTCAACCTTCACGCAATACATGAGCGTGAGCCATGGATATAGCACTATGGGTGGAATAGAATATGATGATGGGGATTGTGCGGAGAAGACAAAAAGGAGAAAGTCTCATATTTGACGAGGATAATCAACGGGCTATGGAGAT
>NW_025234571.1:0-4541 GCF_018294505.1 Triticum aestivum | reverse complement strand
CGCAATGTTCTAATAAGGATGGTCAACACACTTCTATTGATTACAACATATGAATTACAACTCGAAACTAGAACAAGATATGACTATATGAATGCCTCTGGCGGTGTACCGGGATGGTGCCATGAATCAAGAGTGACATGTATGAAAAATATGCATGGTGGTTTTGCCACAAATATGATGTCAACTACATGATCATGCAATGGCAATATGACAAAAGTAATTTATGTCCTGATGATGATGAACGGAACGGTGGAAAGTTGCATGGCAATATATCCCGGAATGGCTATGGAAATGCCATAATAGCTAGGTATGGTGGCTGTTTTGAGGAAGATATAAGGAGGTTTATGTGTGATAGAGCGTATCGTATCACGGGGTTTGGATGCACCAGCGAAGTTTGCACCAACCCTCAAGGTGAGAAAGGGCAATGCACGGTACCGAAGAGGCTAGGAATGGTGGAAAGGTAAAAGTGTGTATAATCCATGGACTCAACATTAGTCAAAAGAACTCATATACTTATTGCAAAAATTTAGAATTCATCAAAAATCAAGTACTACGCGCATGCTCCTAGGGGGATAGATTGGTAGGAAAAGACCATCGCTCGTCCCCGACCGCCACTCATAAGGATGCACAAGCTAGGTACACTTCATGTTTCAAATTTGTTACACAACTTTAACCATACGTGCATGCTACGGGACTTGCTAACTTCAACACAGGAATTCTTTAAATTCATAATCACCCAACTAGCATGACTTTAATATCACTACCTCCATATCTCAAAACAATTATCAAGCATCAAATTGATCATAGCATCCGATTCCTTTCTATGATAGTTTTTATTATACCCAACTTGGATGCTCATCATTCTAGGACCAACTTTGTAACCATAGCAAATACCATGCTGTTATGAAAGGCTCTTAAAATAATATAAGTGACGCATGAGATACTAGCAATTTCTACAAAATATAACCACCGCCGTGCTCTAAAAGATATAAGTGATGCACTAGAGCAAATGACAAACTACTCTGGAAGATATAAGTAAAGATCAATGAGTAGTTGAATAATTGTGCAACTATGTGAAGACTCTCTAACATTAAGGAATTTCAGATCTTGGTATTATATTCAAACAGCAAGCAAAACAAAACAAAATGACATTGCAAGGATAGCACAACTCATGTGAAGAAGCAAAAACTTTAGGCTCAGCCGATACTAACCGATAGTTGTTGAAGAAGAATGGTTGGATGCCTACCGGGGAATCCCCAAGCTTAGATGCTTGAGACTTCTTGAAATATTATCTTGGGGTGCCTTGGGCATCCCCAAGCTTGAACTTTTGTGTCTCCTGAATTCCTCTCATATCATGGTTTCTCTTTTCATCATAAGCTTCATCCACACCAAACTCAACAAGAACTCGTGAGATAGGTTAGTAGTATCAATACTTCCCTAACTCCAAAAATTATGAGAGAAAATTCCCACTATAGTAAATTTATCAGAGATCATTATGCAAAAGGTTTCAACATTATACAATTCTCTGACTTTTCTAGGGAATTTTTGCAACAGCGGTAAACTTCCTGTTTTCAAATAGCAACATGTATACTAGCAAAATAAGCATGGTAAAGGCTATCCTTGACATTTTTATTGAAACTAAAGATGCAAAACGTTATTATAAATAACAGCAAGCTAATACTAACAAAAGAAAATGAAGCTCCAAGCAAAACACATATCATATGGTGAAAAAAATATAGCTCCAAGTAAGGTTACCGATGGACGAAGACGAAAGAGGGGATGCCTTCCGGGGCATACCCAAGCTTAGGCTCTTGGTTGTCCTTGAATATTACCTTGGGGTGCCTTGGGAATCCCCAAGCTTAGGCTCTTGCCACTCCTTATTCCATAGTTCATCGAATCTTTACCCAAAACTTAAAAACTCCACAACACAAAACTCAACAGGAAACTCGTAAGCTTTGTTACTATAAGAAAATAAAACCACCACTTAGGTACTGTAATTAACTCATTCTAATTTCATATTGGTGTAATATCTACTGCACTACAACTTATCTATGGTTCATACCCTCCAATACTACTCATAGATTGATCAAAATAAGCAAACAACACACGACAAACAGAATCTGTCAAAAACAGAACAGCCTGTAGTAATCTGTATCAAACGTATACTTCTGGAACTCCAAAAATCCTACCAAATTAGGAAGTCCTAATACATTTGTGTACCAATCCAGATAAAAACTAATCAGATCAGAATCAAGTTTCTGTGAATTAACAAAACTAATTTACTGGGTGCAAAAGTTTCTGATTCTCAGCAGGATCAACACAACTATCACCGTAAGCTATCCTAAAGGTTTTACTTGGCACTTTATTGAAACAAAAGCTATAATAAATGATTAATACAGTAGCATAATCATGTGGACACACAAAAACAGTAAGGATAAGTATTGGGTTGTCTCCCAACAAGCGCTTTTCTTTAATGCCTTTTTAGCTAGGCATGATGATGGCAATGATGCTCACATAAAAGATAATAATTGAAACATAACGGGAGCATCATGAAGCATATGACTAGCACATTTTTTGAGCAAACAACTTATGGGAACAATAATCAACTAGCATAGGAAGGTAAATCAAGCATAGCTTCAAGATTTGAAGCACATAGAGAGGAAACTTGACATTATTGCACTTCCTACAAGCATATGTTCCTCTCTCATAATAATTTTCAGTAGCATCATGAATGAGTTCAACAATATAACCAGCACCTAAAGCAATCTTTTCATGATCTACTAGCATAGAAAATTTACTACTCTCCACATAAGCAAAATTCTTCTCATTCGAAATAGTGGAAGTATCATAAAAGACTTGAACACTAAAAATTGTTTCCACATTAAAAGAGTAATGTTCAGAAAAAGGGTAATAATAATCATGACAAGTTTTATAAATATAATCATAACTACTTCTTATAGCATAAGTTTCATCACAATAATCATCATAAGTAGCAACTTCGTTCTCATCATAATCGATTGAAACCTCTCCCAAGATAGTGGAGTCACTAAATAAAGTTGACACTCTTCCAAATCCACTTTCATATTCATCGCAATAAGATTCAACATCCTCCAAAATAGTGGGATCACTAATTCCTAAAGTTGACACTCTTCCAAACCCACTTTCATCAACATAATCATCATAGGTAAGAGGCATGCTATCATTATAACAACTTTGCATATCAAAACTTGGGATGCTAAAAATATCATCTTCATTAAACATAGCATCCCCAAGCTTGGGACAAACATTAATTTCAGCAAATATTCTCTCAAATATTTCATCCTCATCAAACATAGCTTCCCCAAGCTTGGGCCTTTTCATATCATAAGCATAATCACTCTCATCATTAATAGTATGGATAGCACCAATAGTATAGCAATTATCGTCATCACAATGAGTAGTAGGAGCAACATCATTTGGGAGGGATACCTTTTTACCTTTGTTGCCCCTTCTTTTCCTTTTCTTTTTCACATTATGTGAGGGTTCAACCTTCTTCTTTGAGCTCTTTATAGATGAGATTGGTTGAATAGAAATCTCCTCCTCGTTACCTGATTCATCATAAGAAATAATAGGAGGATATTGGGAAGTCTCTTCCCTTTCATTAGTATTCTCATCATCTTCTATTTGCTTTCTTTTCATTATGTAATTGGCAATATAAGGATTTTCAATGCAATTCACCGCACAAAACATATAAATCTTCTCTAGATCAAAATCAAGAAATCTATCAAGATTAAATTTTGGAATACCCTCAGTTATAAGTTTCATTTCTTCATACCCCAAAAGAAGACTAAGCTCCTTATGATGCCCAAGGGTAATCAAGTTAGCACAATTTTTGGACATGATTCGATCATGAAACAATTTGCATTGGAGATTTAAATGACCACGTTCATTGCAAAGTTCACAAGGGGCACGAAAAATATTGAATTTTTCAGCACAAACATCAAGACTTTCTTGCAACCTTTTAGTTTCTAAATAGTTATGCCTCTTGCAATATATATCTTCTTATTTGGTGTGTTCATGCAAACATGCACTCCACAAAAGTTGACATGCTCATAAGAGATATTTTCATCATAACCAGCATCATTAGTACTATGGATATTCAAAGAGTTCATACTAACAACATTGCAATCATGCTCATCATTCAAAGATTTAGTACCAAGCATTTTAATGCATTCTTCTTCTAGCACTTGAGCACAATTTTCCTTTCCATCATACTCACGAAAGATATTAAAAAGGTGAAGCATATGAGACAAGCTTAACTCCATTTTTGGTAGTTTTCTTTTATAAACTAAACTAGTGATAAAACAAGAAACAAAAAGATTTGATTGCAAGATCTAAAGATATACCTTCAAGCACTCACCTCCCCGGCAACTGCACCAGAAAAGAGCTTGATGTCTACTACACAACCTTCTTCTTGTAGACGTTGTGGGGCTTGCAAGTGCACAGGTTTGTAGGACAGTAGCAAATTTCCCTCAAGTGGATGACCTAAGGTTTATCAATCC
>NW_025234570.1:0-6942 GCF_018294505.1 Triticum aestivum | reverse complement strand
TCCCGAGATTTAGGATCCGTTGGGAAGAAGGTGGGGTACTCAAGTCGAAGACGATCCTCCCTTTCCCAAGTAGCTTCTTTCTCGGAATGGTGTGACCATTGAACTTTGAGAAACTTGATGTTTCGGCGTCGAGTGGTACGCTCGGCTCGATCAAGGATTCGAACGGGATACTCCCGGTATGTGAGATTATCTTGGAGATCAAGCGTTTCGTGGTCCACTCCACGGATAGGATCCGAGAAGCAACGCCTGAGTTGGGAAACGTGGAAGACGTCATGAACCTTGGAAAGATGCGGAGGTAGTTCCAATTGGTAGGCAACTTCTCCTCGCTTGGCGAGAATGCGAAAGGGTCCAATGTAACGAGGAGCCAATTTGCCTTTGATACCGAATCGATGGGTTCCCTTTAAAGGAGTCACCCGAAGGTAAGCCTTCTCGTCAACCTCAAAAGTCATAGCCTTATGTTTGCGATCATAATGGCTCTTTTGGCGAGATTGGGCTGCTTTCAATTTCTCACGAATAATGCGAACCTGCTCTTCTGCTTCCTGAATCATATCCGGGCCAAAGAGTTGTCTTTCCCCGGTTTCTGACCAGTTAAGAGGCGTTCGACATTTTCGTCCATAGAGAACCTCGAAAGGGGCTTTGCCCAAGCTAGCTTGGTAACTATTGTTATAAGCGAACTCGGCGAATGGAAGGCATTTCTCCCAATCCATGCCGAAGGAGATGACAGAAGCTCGGAGCATATCCTCCAGAATTTGATTAACTCGTTCTACCTGACCACTTGATTGAGGGTGAAAGGCGGTGCTAAAACAGAGACGAGTTCCCATTGCATTTTGGAAGCTTTCCCAAAATCGAGAGGTGAAGAGACTTCCGCGGTCTGAGTTAATTTCCAATGGAACACCATGCATAGACACTATTCGGGAGATGTACAAGTCTGCTAGCTGGCTAGCGGTTATACTCTCACGAACAGGTAGGAAGTGGGCTACTTTGGAAAGACGATCGACAACAACGAAGATAGCATTATTCCCTCTCTTGGTCCTGGGAAACCCGGTAATGAAATCCATACCGATTTTATCCCATTTCCATTCAGGAATAGCCAGAGGCTGAAGGGTGCCAGCAGGCCGTTGATGCTCTGCTTTAACACGTCGGCAGACGTCGCAATTAGCAATGAATTGAGCAATTTCTCTCTTCATCCTAGTCCACCAAAACCTCTGGCGTAGGTCTTGATACATTTTAGTACTACCGGGATGAATGGTGAGAGGAGATTCATGAGCTTCCTTAAGGATCAATCGCCTCAGGTTGCGTACCTTAGGAACCACTAGGCGGTCTCCAAAGAACACAACACCTTGGTCATCAACGGAGAAACAATCCGCAACTCCTTTCTTGATGTTTCTCTTAATACGGGAGATTCCCGGATCTACCTTTTGAGCTTTGATGATTTGATCCGTAAGGGTAGGTTTCGCCACCAGGGTGGATAGAAATCCTTGAGGAACAAGGTGAAGGTTAAGCTTACAGAATTCCTCGTGGAGAAATGGTTGGCTTTGTTGTAACATCAAGTTGTTACAATAGGATTTACGGCTTAGCGCATCAGCCATGACGTTGGCTTTGCCCGGGGTGTAAGTTATTTCTAAGTCGTAGTCTGAGATCAACTCGACCCAACGTCTTTGCCTGAGATTCAAATCCGGTTGGGTGAAAATGTATTTCAGACTCTGATGGTCGGTGAAAATCTCGCAACGGTTACCGAGAAGGTAATGTCGCCATGTTTTGAGTGCATGGACTACGGCTGCAAGCTCTAGATCATGTGTGGGATAATTATCCTCATGTGGACGCAACTGTCGGGAAGCGTAGGCAATCACATGACAGTCTTGCATGAGTATGCAACCTAGTCCTTGTCGCGAGGCGTCGCAATAAATAACAAAGTCCTTAGAAAAATCTGGTGGTACGAGTACGGGGGCAGACGTCAGGCGTCTTTTCAGTTCCTGAAAGCTGAACTCGCACTGTGGGGTCCACTCGAACTTCTTATCTTTCTTGAGGAGTTCGGTTAGAGGTTTAGCAACCTTGGAGAAATTCTCGACGAAGCGACGGCAGTAGCTCGCTAAGCCAAGGAAACTCCGAACTTGTTTAACCGTTTCAGGGGGAGTCCAGTCAAGGATGGCTTGAACTCGCTCGGGATTGACAGCAATACCTTTACCAGAGATCACGTGGCCTAGGTAGGTCACTTCTGGCAACCAGAATTCACACTTGGAAAATTTAGCATAAAGGCGATGCTCTCGAAGTTTCGTTAGCACTAGCCTTAGATGCTCGGCATGTTCTGCCTCGTTCTTGGAGTAGATGAGTATATCATCGAGGTATACTACGACGAATTTATCCAAATACTCCATGAAGATTGAGTTCATTAACCGAGAGAAGGTGGCTGGAGCATTGGTTAAACCGAAGGACATGACTGTATACTCGTATTGGCCATAACGAGTAACAAAGGCCGTTTTAGGAATGTCCCCGTTCTTGATTTTGATTTGATGGTAGCCCAACCTCAAATCCATCTTAGAGAAGACTGAGGATCCAGCGAGCTGATCATACAGGTCGTTGATCCTGGGAAGCGGATACTTGTTCTTGATTGTGACTAGGTTGACGGGTCGGTAATCTACAACCATCCGATCCGTACCATCCTTCTTCTTGACGAAGAGGACGGGGCAAGCCCACGGAGAAGAACTAGGACGGATGAAACCCTTTTTCAAGGACTCATCGAGTTGTTTCTTAAGCTCGGCTAGCTCTAGGGGTGCCATCTTATAGGGTCTTCTAGAGATTGGGACGGTTCCTGGAACGAGGTCTATCACGAACTCAACATCTCTGTCAGGTGCAATACCTGGCAGTTCTTCAGGGAAGACATCCGGGAAGTCACAGACTACCGGCACATCTTCGAGGTCTGGAAGAGGGTTGGCATTTAATGAGTAGAGCTGACGTTTAGACACTCGGGTCAAAACATTGACTGTCTTGCCCGACGGATGGGTGAGTTGAACAGTTCTAGTGGAGCAATCAATCTTAGCATAATGAGCTGACATCCAGTCCATACCCAAGATGATGTTTATGTCCGAGGACTTGAGAGCTATTAGTGACGCAAGGAAGACCAATCTGTCAGCAAGAATTTCATTGCCATGGCTTATCTTAGAGGTTTGCCACTTAGAACCAGGGGTTTGGATTACCATGGAAGTGGGCATGTCGCAGAATGTGGTGTTGTGTAATCGAGCATAGCTCTCAGAGATAAATGAATGAGATGCTCCAGTATCGAAAAGAACAGTTGCCGGATGGCAATTAACAAGGAGCGTACCAAGGACGACGTTGGGATCCTCATGAGTTTCTTCAGCTGAAACATAGTTGACATGGCCACGTGCTGTGGTGGCTGGCTTGGCGTAGTAAGTCTTTCCTGCTGGCTTACCACGGCCAACGGACTGTCCAGGTTGATTGAGGTTGTTTCGGGGGCACTCGCGCTGATAGTGACCCGTTTCTCCACACTTGAAGCATGTCACAATATTGGGGCGTGGAGCAGCATTAGCAGTGGGGCCACCATAGACTTTGGGTGGTGCATGCTGCTGGTTGGGGCGAGGCGCCTCGAAGGATGGCCTCGGAGTGAACCTGGGTGGTAGAGCAGTATTTGGAATCCAGACCCGGCGCTTCTGGGATCCGGAGCCAGATGAGGAACCAAAGTCACGAGAGTGCTTGCGTGTAGCGTCATAGTCAGTTTGTCCTGTCTCGGCACTGATGGCCTTATTGACCAACTTTTGGAAAGAGGTACACTCATGCAGACGGAGATCACGGCGAAGCTCGGGGCTAAGTCCCTTGCGGAACCTTGCCTGCTTCTTGGCGTCGGTGGATACCTCTTCAGGAGCATAGCGTGCTAGATTTCCAAACTCACGGCTGTATGCATCCACGGTCAGTCTGCCTTGGGTGAAGTTGCAGAATTCTTCGCGCTTGCGATCTATGAGACCCTCCGGGATGTGATGCTCACGGAAAGCCTCACTGAATTCAGCCCAAGTAGTGATTTGGCCAGCTGGGCGCATAGCCTCAAAGTTCTCCCACCAAAGGCTAGCAGGGCCTTCGAGGTGATAGGCAGCGTAGGTAACCTTATCAGCTTCGGCTACATTGGCAGAACGTAGCTTATGGGTGATGCTGCGAAGCCAGTCATCCGCATCAAGGGGCTCGACGGAATGATTGAACTTCGGTGGGTACAACTTGATAAAGTCATTGAGGGACACCAGGTCGTTCCTCTGGTGACGTGCAGTATTCTGCTCAATTCGCTCTAGCAAGCGGTTAGTCTCACGCTTGTTTCTTTCTGCCTCTAGCATAACTTCGGCCAGTGAAGGCGGTTGGGGCAGATCCTCCGCCCTGGCTGCATTGGCTTCACCCTGCGCCTGGACAGCAGGGTTGTTGCGGGTGTTAACCATCCTAGGAGAAACAAGGCAACGATTTAGACGAGGATGGCTGAATCTTGATAGGGAAAAGCGGAATGTAATGGATAACGCGGAATGCAGGGATGACCATCAGTATGACATGGTAACATAGCAACATACATATACCAACGGTCATACACGCCATACATAGTTTAGTACAAGCCCAGGCTAAGGTACAACTACGATGAAAGACGATACATCTCATCAGAGGCATTCCAAGCTCCTATACATTATTTTTCTACACCTCCGGAACGTGATACACACCAAGTTGTATTCCACAAGACACGCAGGACTGTGGAGATTACAACTGTTACAATACTAGTAGATCTACTGCCAACTCAGACGTCTCCATAGTAATCCTCATAGAAGTCACCACCATGTCCTGGAAGCTGAACATGATCATCCGGAAACAGTCGGTCCTGTGGAGCTTGCGGTCCATAGGGACTCGGGTGTGGCCTTGGTCCAACAAACGGTGGCAGACGGGGTCCACGAGGAGGGGTGATGCCTCCTACATCACACCATTCCATACATTCTGGCAGACCAGATCGCACGGGGTATAAGTCCCTCATGTCCATGAACCCAGCTTGCACGGCAGGTGCAAACCGTGTCAGTGTGGCCCAGTGATCAGCACGAGCATTAAAGAGCTCCATTCGCAAGGCACGATTCTCACGGTCCTTGTCCTCAAGCATCTCAGTGGTGGTGCGGAGTAGTGAGTCCTCATGGGTAGAATCACAGTAAGTAGCCTGATAGTACCCCTGTGCCCCAGGGAGTGCTGCTGGCATGTAGCGGTAGTCGGTGTTCTGAAGCAAAGCAGTTTTGGCTCGCATGATAGTCATCATTGAGTAAGCTGCGTCCTGCACAGACATCTCGATAGTAACCCCAAGTCCATAAGAGCAATGGAGGGGTTCAGTGGCTCCGGGATAGGATGGATAAATCCTGACGGTGCAAAGATATTGACTTTGGTTAAAGTCTCGGAACTGCTCCTCGACGGTATACTCGGGATACCAACGATAGCCTGTCTCAACCATCACTCGGACCAACATGGCCGTGTGACCAGGTACGCCGATGCACCGGGTTAGACGAACCACTTGGTTCTGGGAACGGGTGGCCATCTGAAAGCACGAAATGATGCAAGGCATTAGTATTACTAGGAGAATTCGGACAGCATAACGGCTGTAAATGCTCGAAAAAAGGATTTGAGACATTCGCAACAGTTTTGCAATACCACTCAACAACATCATGTCAAGGTTCTGGTTCAACCGACAACATACTAGGGTAGTAGAAACTGAACCGAAGCATGGAACCAACAATCCTATAAGTTACTACGGATTAGTAACACGTGAACCTGATAGAGAGGAGAGAGCCTAGTCCTTAACCCACGTAGAATGAGAAGAGAATGACTCAGATCAGAGGGCATGAGGTAAAGGAGTAAAAGCACCTTACGTTCCCTCCCACAATCAATTCCCCTACATATAACTAAAGCATTTCTAGACTCGACATCGACCAGTTTGGCTTATCGCACCTACAGGCAGTCCGGCTCTGATGCCAACGCTGTCAGGACCCCGATTCCAAGTCACACCGATCTAGCCTGTAACACCTCATATCACATTGCGGCCTCACGCACGGTACTCCCACGGGTGTTGCCTTACCATGGCCCGGGACCGTTTGCGCCTTTTGGCTCACGTATATGACAATGTCGCTAGCATCCATATGACAGAGAACCCGGGCCGACATGGCTAGTCGTGAACCCAAAGCGGCACTAACGTATGGGGACAGGCATACATGATCAACATCGAACGTGTCGGTCAGCAGCGTGTGAATCCGGGCTGTAGCACTGGGCTAACAGGACTCCGGGAACCCGGGCTGTAGCAGGCTAGGCAGGACTCCGGATGTCACCGCGTGACATTTCCCCGAAGGGACAGACACAGGAACGATATGACTCACATGCCGGCCAGTCAAGTGTCCAGAGCAGTAGTGCTGGGCTAGCAGGACTACTATGGCTCAAGGAGGCACCAGACTACATTTCCCCATAAGAGAGGCTGCTAAAGATAGACAACTAGATTGTCGGATCCCACACATACCAAGCATTTCAAACATACACACAATATGCTCGATATGCGCAAATACAACATGGCATCACAACAAAACTCTACAACTCAAGTACTTTATTTAAAGGGCTCCGGAGAGCCTTACATAACTTGTTCATACAGATAGGGGTCGCATGACCCGACACTCAAGTCATACAGTCATACAAGCACATGCGGAAGCAAACTGTCTGGGTACAGACACTAGAAAGAAAGAAGGCTTGACGAAGCCTGTCTATCTACATAGGCCCTTCACAAGCCTAGATCACCACCTGGGTGGCAAGTCACTCGTCGTCGTCGAGTTCTACGTAGAACCCGTCAGAAGGGGCGGTGTTGTCGTCTGAAAACAGTAATTAAAGCAACATGAGTACAAAGGTACTCAGCAAGTCTTACAACAGATCCTATTATACATGCTCATT
>NW_025234569.1:0-6942 GCF_018294505.1 Triticum aestivum | reverse complement strand
CTAGCTCATGCATCTATGCCTCTCAAATTCTGGGATGAAGCCTTTCTCGCTGCAACATATCTCATCAATATTCGCCCTAGTAAGGTCATCAAATTTGAAAATCCTATCACTCGTCTTTTTGGTATTACTCCTGATTACACATCTCTACGCATATTTGGTTGTGCATGTTGGCCGAATCTTCGACCATATAACACACGCAAACTTGCATTTCGTTCCAAACAATGTGTTTTCTTGGGTTATAGTTCTATACACAAAGGAGTCAAATGTCTTGATGTCTCTACTGGCAGAGTCTATATATCTAGGGATGTTGTCTTTGATGAATCTGTTTTTCCTTTCAAGTCTCTTCATCCAAATGCCGGTGCCCTTCTTCGAAAAGAAATTCTACTACTTCCGGAGTTTGATCAAGGGGGTGATAACAATTGTTCTAACCAATGTGCTAATATTTCTTCTAGTTCTACTCCTGGTAATATGCCTGTGCAGGTGCATGAAGAAAACGGCGTTCAAAACGGTCAAGATGATCAAAATCCGGTACAAAATGATGCTATATTTGATGTGTATGAGGGAGAAGCAGCAGGCGTGGAGCACGAGGAAGATGCGGCGGCGCCTGCCACGCCTGTGCGCCGATCCGCCTTGGATCACGGGCGGAGATCTGCGCGGGATCACGCGCCCGTCAGTCGACAGCCGTTCCCCGCCCGCTCCGCATCTGCCACGTCAGCGCGCATGCAAGGAACAGGAGAGGACGCGGGATCTCCCTCGTCCGGCGCGCACATGCAGGGGACAGGAGAGCCAGGCTCGGGATCCTCTGCTCCGGATTTCTCTGTGGACTCGGTCGTCGCTAGTCCTGGTCAAGCCACACCGGGGTCTACTGGATCCGGTACATCAGCCCAGACTGCGCACATGGATGGGTCGCCAGGATCTTCTGCCTCCAGCCAGTCTATGCAATCTCCTGTGCAACAGCAAGAACAGCCAGCTACTACTTCAAGGGTCATGACCCGGCTACAAAAAGGTATTAGAAATCCTAAAATAAGAAGGGATGGCACTATACCATATGGAATGTTATGTGTTTCAGGTGAACCAGCAAGGTTGAGTGATGCACTTGGAGATCCTAAATGGAGAAAGGCTATGGATGAAGAGTATGATGCACTCATAAAAAATAAAACATGGCACTTGGTGCCAAGTCAGAGAGGTAAAAATATTATTGACTGCAAGTGGGTCTATAGAATTAAAAGAAAAGCAGATGGCTCCATTGATAGATATAAAGCACGTCTAGTTGCAAAAGGCTTTAAGCAACGATATGGCATTGATTATGAGGATACTTTCAGTCCAGTTGTAAAAGCTGCTACTATAAGACTTGTGCTAGCCATTGCTGTTTCCAGGGGATGGAGCCTTCGCCAGCTAGATGTTCAGAACGCGTTTCTGCACGGTGTTCTGGAAGAGGAGGTCTATATGAGGCAACCACCAGGGTATGAAAATAAACAAACACCTCATTATGTTTGCAAGCTTGACAAAGCTCTTTATGGTCTGAAATAGTCACCTAGAGCATGGTTCTCAAGGCTAAGCTCACAGTTGAAGCACCTTGGGTTTATTCCATCCAAGGCAGATACATCTCTCTTCATTTATAATAAGGCAAACATAATGATTTTTGTGCTCATATATGTGGATGATATTGTAGTTGCAAGCTCTTCACAAGATGCCACTAATGCTCTCTTGCGTGATTTGAGTTCAGAATTTGCTTTGAAGGACCTTGGTGATTTACATTTCTTCTTAGGCATTGAAGTTAAGAAGACTCAGGATGGCATAGTGTTGAATCAAGAAAAATATGCAACTGAGCTTTTAACTCGTATGGGAATGAAAGATTGTAAACCCTCACCTACACCACTGTCTTCTTCAGAACAACTTTCAGCATATCAAGGAGAACCTCTTAATGAAGAGGAAAGCACAAAATATAGAAGTGTTGTTGGAGCTCTACAATATTTAACTTTGACACGGCCAGACATATCATTTGCTGTGAATAAGGTTTGCCAATATTTACATGCTCCTACCTCCACTCATTGGACCTCTGTCAAAAGGATTGTACGATACATTAAACATACTGTGAGTTTGGGACTTCAGTTCAGACGTTCTAATTCCACACTTGTCAGTGCTTTCTCTGATGCTGATTGGGCAGGATGTGTTGATGACAGAAAGTCAACTGGAGGATTTGCAGTATTTTTTGGTTCAAACCTTATTTCTTGGAGTGCCAGAAAACAAGCCACTGTGTCAAGGTCAAGTACAGAAGCCGAATACAAATCACTAGCGAATGCAACTGCTGAAATTATTTGGGTAGAATCTTTGCTGCATGAGTTAGGAATCAAGCAACTTCGTATATCTTGTCTATGGTGTGATAACTTGGGAGCGACCTACCTTTCTGCTAATCCAGTGTTTCATGGTAGAACCAAACACATTGAGATTGATTTTCATTTTGTGCGTGAAAGAGTTGCAGAGAAGAAGTTGGATATACGGTTCATTCCATCTAAAGATCAAGTAGCTGATGGATTTACCAAAGCTTTGCCTGTCAAGCCTTTCGAAGAGTTCAAGAGAAATCTCAATGTAGGATAGTTTAGATTAAGGGAGGGTGTTAGAGTTTGAGCAGTTTACTCCATGTAATCTTAAACTTATCTCTATCTCTCTCTCTCCCGTATCCCTGTCTATCTCCTATACCGAACCAGATTGGATTTCTTTCTGGTTTCTCTTGTACGCCAAGGCAAGGCATTGTTGCCCCATATAAATATACATGACGCGGCTCCCTTGAGGAGTAGGAACGCTTATACCAAATTCTTACACAGAGGTCCTGGTAGAATGCTGCATCCCTCTCGCCGGCGCAGAGCGCCCGCAGCTGCTGGAATGCGTTGTCGAGGCAGCCGGAGCACGTCCTGGCGTCCGTGATGTCACCGCGGCAGAGCGCGAGGGCGGAGACTTTATCCGAGGAGGTGCCGATGGCCGCCGAGGCGTAGAGGGATGGAGAGGTGGAGGCGTTGATGGGGAGCTCGGCGGTGAGGCGCGCGAGGTTAGCCCCGAAGGCGTCGCTCGCCGTGTAGTTGCCGGTGGTGCCATTGCACGAGTACTCCGAGTAGGCGGCGGCGACGGCGCGCGGCTCTAGGAAGAGGATAAGGAGGAGGCAGGGCATGACGCCAACCATGCCGGCCTCTTGGTGAAAAAGGAGAATAATGGCACTTCCCCGTAACATGGTGGTTGGTTTGCTGTCATTTGTTCTTTCCGATTTTTCTGCGACGGTTCGTTCAGTCAAAGGCTACAAGCAGGAATTTGATTACCTAGATACCCACTAAAGCATAGCAGAGATACATGACAAGTGACGAGTATTCGCGAACCAATATGTGGTTGGATGATTTTAGAGGAAAAGTGGTGTCTCGATTCCGTCGACAGCGAAGCGCCTAGCATGACTTCGTAAATCTTAAAATAATATGTCGGCTCAGTCGTTTGAAGGTGCTCATAAAGATAAGGTGTGCGTTGTGCATTCATAAGGATGAGTGTAAGCAAGTATGTATGAGCACTTGCGTCTGTACAGTGTTTAATTTTTTTTTGACAAGCATTCATTTTACCCTGCACGTGTTAACGCGGACGACCCCGCTGCGACCTGAAACAACCATGCTGAGTTGAAACCAATTTTTAAATTTTTTTGAATGATAATACATGGCTCATTTATTTATATCATAAGGATCATACTACAAGCCGTATACACCGACCTGACAAAACTGAAAAGATAGCAAAACACTAGTTTTTACACAAAGGAAAACAAGCCAAGAAGTAAAATTACAATCAAGACCAAAGAACCATATGTGCTTAACACCAACGCACGTCACCTTCATCTGGCACCACCATAGCAGCCACCAAAGGAACAAATGACGCGGCCCAATCGCCGATATGCAACTTTGCGCACCTCCAAGGTTGCTCACCACAGGTGAAACCATTGTTGTTGAACGAATCAGACCGGGCAACACCCCAGACACACCATCGAGCTCCTGATTTTGGTACCCCGCATGTCTAAGACCTCGAAGGAGGAAACCATGCCTGCCATCCACGAACTACGAACCCAGCACAAGATCCACTCCAGATGTAGTCGATGCAGACCACATTCTATATCCGCTCTTGGACTACCTTCCAAGCTCCGCGTCGGCACTGGAGCGAACGTCGTCGCAATGGCGAAGTCCGAGGAAATAGGTCCACCACGAGGATGCCGCCTCCGCTACGGCATCCTTGCTTGATAGATGGATTTCCAAATCTATCCCTGACCATAGAACCGATCACCTGGTCGGAGAAGAATCTGAAGAATCTTTATTCATTGTCGTCATCGCTGCTGCCGAAGCCAACACGATGAACAACCTAAAAACCTTAACTTCGAGAGCCTAAATAACGATCCACACGCATGTATCTGGTGACCTCCCTCAGCACCGACGACCAAGGTCGTCGGCCGAGGAGAGCCAATGGGGGACGGCGCTGGAAGGCTGGACTCTCCTGGCGGCGGTAGGGTTCCAGTCTGCACGTGTCAAGAGGAGAAAGAACGATTTGATTACCTCTTCGTGGTCCTGTGGATAAAAATTTAAATTCTGATGTTGAATGAAAAACGTTTTTTTTTTGTATCTTAGTCTCCATCTCAGCGTGTCAAACAATCGTGTGGCTGGTTGATGTTTAGCAAATACTTCATCTGCAAACAAATATAAGAGCGTTTAGCTCACTAAAATAGAGACCTATATGCTATTATATTTCTTTACGGAGGGAGTACAGTCCGAAGGCGGCTTGAATGGATGCATCACACTAATTATACGAAAAGCCTAAAAATGTGACATCAGATTTTTAGAATTGCTCCCTTTCCCAGCCGTCATTTTTTCAGCAAATTTTGTCAAGGTTGCCATGGGCCCCTTAAATTTAGCCATGCCATCAAGTTTGCATGTCTCCAATTTTTGTCAACATGTACATAGAATATTCAGTGCACGCCGGCCATGGTTGACGGTCTGCTCGGTTGGTTGGTCTACACTGCGGTGCACGTCCAAGATCCATCCACATGCCGACCTGGACTCTTATCATGGTGCCGGTCAGCCTACGTCGGGAACGCACTCATCCTCGATCCACATGCCGACCTCGATCGTTGAGGAGGTGTGTGGAAGTATGGTCGAGTCACAGTCATGGTGCACTCTGTGTGCGCACTGCATGCGGTCTACAGAATTTTCGTCTATTTGTTCCGACGCACCACTCTTATCAACGAAGACGAACCGGGCCTAGACAGCTCGGCGATGGCGCACCATCCGCCGCCGTGGACGGCGACATCGGCCTCGGCGGCTTGTTTTCTCCTCGTCAACGTCAACGACGACGGCTTGTCTTTTCCTCGTCAATGTCAACGACGACGACCCGTAGCTACCACTATCTTGATGACCTCTTTTCTCCCATGGAAATTCCTGCCTCCTCCCGAAAAGTTCCATGGCGAGTGGTTGGTATGTCGCCTCGGTTGGGTGGGCTGGTTGCTGTCGCACGCCCATCGTCGTCTTTTTCCTGCTGCCCAAGATCCTCTCTTACCTCGGCTTCGAAGCCTTCGCTCAAGTTAGAGCATCTCCAACAGCCATTGAACGCGCCGCGCGCTAAAAAATACTTTGCAGCACGCTCATCACCTGGAAAAGTGTGACGGACAGCGCTGGCTCTAGCAGGCGCGCTAAAATTAGCGCGTGCGCAGCTCCAGCAGACGCGCTAAAATGCAGGGCACGTGCTATCGCACGAAACATTGCATACATATTTTTTAAATAAAAATGATACATACTTCATAGATAATAAAAACGATACATATATATTTTACATACTTCATAGCATAGATCGATAAACAATACATAGATAGATAAAACTACAGTGCAACTACATACTACGGTGCAACTAGATGAACTATGGTGCAACTACACCCTACTCCAAGTCGTCCTCATCCTCATCCGGACTGGTGTTGTCTGAAGTATCGATCCATATGTCCTCCCAACGAGGATCATTATCCCCAAAGATCGACACCCCACCCGCCTCAACGGTATCGCACTGCGATATCGCCAGGGCCTTCCGCCGACGCCTCTCCAACCGCTCCGCGCGGCGCTTTGCCGTCCTTTCCGCCCAGAAGGCGTTCTCCGCCGCGACGTCCTCCGGATGGCGCCGGCGCCACTCTGCCATGGCTCGCTCGTCCTCCTCAGGGACGAGGAGTCGGCGCTGCCGCCGACAGTGCTCCGCACGGTCCTGGTCCGTGATAAGACGAGGCAGAGGGGCGGCGTTCTGCGTCTGCTCACGCGTGAAGACGTCGTGGAAGTTCATCTGCGCTGGCGGCCTCTCTAGGCGCCACGCCGCTGCGTCATACGCGCGGGCGGCCTCATGCGCGGTCCCGAACGTGCCGAGGCCGAGCCGGACATCGCCGGACCGGATCTCGGCGTAGTAGGTGTCGGCCGGGCGCTCGCGAATGCCGCGGTAGCCGACGATCCAATGCGGCGCGGCGGCATGGTGGCGCAGTGGTGGCGGGGGCGAGGAAGCGGCGAGAGCGGCAGAGTGTGAGCGACAGAGTAGGGAGGAGAGCATGTGTGGCAGTGTGGAGGCCGCGTGGCGAGCGCGGCAATTTATAGGCGCGCTCAAAGTGGTGCGCTAAATCTTGCGCGCGCTGCCGCCTTTTCCCGCGTGCGCGCAATCGTTTCCCGCGCGCGCTAGTTTCCCTGCGCCGTTGGAGCGCGCCAAAACGTCCCGCGCGCTACAGTGAAAGTTTACCCCGCGCGCGTGTCTTTTGGCGCCGATGTTGGAGATGCTCTTAGATCATCATAGACGTTCAACCTAACGATGATAAGCTACCTTGAAGGATGGCGCCCTCGCGCCATGATGGCGCCATCACCTACACCGGCACCATGGTGCGTGGGAGCACGACGCTGATGCCCGACG
>NW_025234568.1:4353-6943 GCF_018294505.1 Triticum aestivum | reverse complement strand
TAAAATAAGATGACCCTCGGGCTCCGGAAACCCAAGGGAAAAGAGGCTAGGTGGCAAATGGTAAAACCAATGTTGGGCATTGCTGGAAAAGCTTTAATCAAGGCGAACTATCAAGGGGTTCCCATTATAACCCAACCGCGTAAGGGACGCAACAATCCGGGAACATAACACCGATATGACGGAAACTAGGGCGGCAAGAGTGGAACAAAACACTAGGCGAGAGGCCGAGCCTTCCACCCTTTACCAAGTATATAGATGCATTAAGATAACATAGCAATATAATGATATCCCAACAAGTAAATAAATGTACCCACGAGGAACGGCTCCAATCTTCACCTGCATCTAACAACGCTATAAGAAGGGCTGAGCAAAGCGGTAACATAGCCAATCAACGGTTTGCTAGGACAAAGATGGGTTAGAGGTTCAACATGGCAATTGGGAGGCTGACAAGCAAAAGGTAGGCATCGTAGCAGTGGCAAAGCAAAAGAGCGAGCAAACTAGCATAGCAAAGATAGTAGTGATTTCGAGGGTATGATCATCTTGCCTGCACAGTTGTCAGAGTTGACTGGATCCTCACAAGCAAACTCAACGGTCTCCTCGGTAGCAAACTCGTCTCCCAGCTCTACCCAACAAGACAAACAAGCAACAAGGATACAATCAACCACGGGCAAGACCAAGCAATATGATGAAATGACGATATGCTATGCGGGATGCGATGCGGGATGCAAAATGCAAGATGTGACAGGAAATGCATGAACCTGGCATCAACTTGGGAAACCAAGTGTGCCACTGGATAGAGGGGATGAAATCGCTTGAAAACGATATAAAGATCATAGGAATCGGAGCTACGGTTTGGAAATGGCGAGCGTTTTAAGATATGACACCGGTCTGCGATTTACAGCAAGTAGGCATCTAAATGCAACGAAATGAACATGCTACAGCCACCAAACATGAAAACAAAATACATGGCAGTGATGCACACAAGATGGTTGACAAAACACTAGCACTGAGCCATAGGCAAATTCATCCATTAAGAGGTTCAAACAAGCATGGCTAAAACGCAAATGCACAACAGATTTCAGACTTAGTGAAATTAACACTAGTCTGAAATTTCAGATCACGATGCTCTCTTCGGAGCAGCAAAACAACATGATAGAAAACCTGAACATGACAAGTAAGAACATGGCATGGAGCTACTCAACAAGCTTAATAAAACACCCAAAGTGACCTGGGGCCAAAAGGGTTCACAAAATACTCTACCGAGCTCACGAACATTGCTCGAACACAATCAGTTTTCAGACTTAGTGAAAACTGAGACATGCTGAAATTTTAACTCACGAAGGCATGTAAACGAGCTCGATGCACTCACTACGGTGCAAGTCATGGCAAGGAAAGCATATAACCAGCAAGAAGGCACAAAGTGCTAGCTACACATGGCAAGAACAAAGGCATAGCATGCATGGAACTCTAACGGTAGCATCGGCGAAATCGCAAACAAGTTGACGATCTGCCCAGATTAACAACGAAGCAAAAGTTGAGCTCGATTGAGTCAACCTAGAGCACTCCACAAATGCCAAGAAAGACATGGATGGATAGAGCATGACATAAATATCAAAACTCCCTTACTGATCATCCTCAAAAGAGGCACGGATCACTAGGAAACAAGCTGGATATATAGCATCATGAACTAAAATATCCCAGAAAATCACTAAGTCCCTGAAATCTGCAATCTCAGGTACCTCTCTTTGCAAGCTTGCACAAGACAACACACACATCCTAAAAATGCATGGGTGGCACCTCTGGAAAGAAGACAAGATGCTCCACAATTCATCCCAAAGGGGCACAGGCATATCATGCACGAATTAAATATAGCAAAAATGACAAAAGTGCATGATGAACTAACGGATCTGCAATTTAACTCACGAAGCCTCCTTCTAACAGAATTTTGGGTATCAAGATGACCTCAAATGCAAATGATGCAATGGAATGAAATGATGTACATGTCGAGGCGAAGATTTTGATATATCATATGCCCAAAACGGAGCTACGGTTGCGGAGATACAAGCAGTCAAAGATAGCACGAAAATTAGGGTTTCGGGGGAGAGAAGTCAACCGAAAACTCAGATCCAGATCGGGATCTCGCGGGTACTGTTCACCGGCGCGTTTCCCGAGGATGACCAGCGCCGGAGCTCGTCGGTGCCGGCCGGAGTGGGGGAAGAGGAGGCCGGGGTGAGGGAGAGGAGGCCGGGCGGCGCCGGAGGAGGAGGCGGCGACCGCGGGCGGCGGCGTCCGGGGCGGCGCCGGCCGGTGGCGGGCGGCGGGGCCCGGCGCGGCGGCGGCCGGTGCGGTGGTGGCGACGGCGTCCCGCGGCGGCGCCGGTCGCCGGAGGCGCGGAAGGCGGCGGCGCTCGGGGAAGGAGGAGGCGCGGGGGCGCGGGCTCGCGGGGGCTCCCCGTGGGCCTGGCGGGCCCGGCGGCGGCGATGTGGGCGCGGCCCACGTGGCGGCGCGCGAGTGGGTGCGGCGGCGGGGCGGACAACGTCCGGCGCGGGCGGACACGTCCGGCCCGGCGCGGGGGAAGAGGATCTGTTTT
>NW_025234568.1:0-1118 GCF_018294505.1 Triticum aestivum | reverse complement strand
AAAGACATGACGGTGTATTCATATGAACCAAAGCTTGTTCTGAACGCCGTCTTGGGAATATCTTGCTCACGAATACGAATCTGATGATAACCCATACGGAGATCAAGCTTGGAGAATACTTGAGCACCTTTGAGTTGTTCGAACAGCTCATTGATATTGGGAAGTGGGTATTTGTTCTTTATGGTCTTCTTGTTTACTGGACGGTAATCAACACAAAGTCGACTCGATCCATCCTTCTTCTTCACAAAAAGAACACCACAACCCCACGGAGAAGTACTAGGCCGAATGAGACCCAATCTTTCTTGCTCATCGAGTTGTTTCTTCAACTCCTTCAACTCTTCGGGGCCGAGCTTGTAGGGACGTTTGCACACAGGTTCCGTACCGGGCTCAAGTTCAATAACGAATTCAACCGGCCGGTGCGGAGGCATTCCTGGGAGCTCTTCTGGAAAGACGTCTTGATACTCACAAACAACCGGAATCTGCGAGATAACATCCAATTCACCCTTCTCATTGAGAGAAAACAACCGGATGGTATTATCCCGAGCGGCAAAGACAATAACATCCTCAGACGAATGAGTCAGTTGAATCTTCCTGGCTGCACAATCAAGCTGAGCTCTATGCTTAGAGAGCCAGTCCATCCCGAGAATAAGATCGATATCCGAGTTGCCAAGAACTGTAGGAGAAGCCAAGAACTTGTAATCACCCAGAGTGATAGAAACATCCGGAACGATGGAGTTAGCCTGCATGCGCTTACCGGGAGAGACAACTGCTAAAGGACTAGGCAAAATTTCTGAAGGCAACCCATGCTTAGATGAAAATGGTCTCGAGATGAAACAATGCGATGCACCCGTGTCAAAAAGAACATTTGCAGGAATATCATTAACAGGAAGGTTACCCATGATCACATCTGACGAGTCCTCTGCCTGAGCTGCATTCAGCATATTGACCTTGGCGGACTTGGGGTTATGCTTGACCACAGCTGTACTTGCCGATCTGACAGGAGGAGGAGGAGGAAGACGCCTCTGGTTGGTACACTTGTTGGCATAGTGACCCTTCTGTTGGCACTTGTTGCACGTGACCTCTGAAAGCGGACGGTGATACGGAGCACTCGATCTTGG
>NW_025234567.1:0-6944 GCF_018294505.1 Triticum aestivum | reverse complement strand
TGGGCGACTTTGTTTTCGAGTCCCGAATGGTAGGTTTTAGGGCAAATTCTCTACCAGATGTCATATATGGGGACCTAATTTGAGAAAATTCTGTGAACGAAATTTTTTAAGGATTGTTTGAATAGAAAAAAGTTATTTTGGTCATGCCAGGGAAGAGGTAGTTATCGAGGAGTTCTTGGTCGACCTTTGTTGCCGAGTCCCGAATGGTAGGTTTTAGGGAAAATTCTCTACCAGATGTCATAAATGGGGACCTAATTCGGGAAAATTCTATGAACGACATCTTGTACGGATGGTTTTAATAGCAAAAAGTTATTTTGATCATGCTAGGGAAGAGGTAGTTATCGAGGAGTTCTTGGGCGTCCTTTGTTTTTGAGTCGCGAATGGTAGGTTTTAGGGCAAATTATGTCATATATGGGCACCTAATTTAGGAAAATTCAGGGAACGACATATTTTAAGGATGGTTTGAATAGTAAAAAGTTATTTTGGTCATGCGAGGCAAGACGTAGTTATCGAGGAGTTCTTGGGCGACCTTTGTTTTTGATTCGTGAATTGTAGATTTTAGGGCAAATTCTCCACCCGATGTCAAATATGGGGACCTAATTTGGGAAAACTCTGTGAACCACATTTTTTAAGGATGGTTTGAATACAAAAAAGATATTTTGGTGATGCCAGTGAAGAGCTACTTATCGAGGAGTTCTTGGGCGACTTTGTTTTTGAGTTGCTTATGGAAGGTTTTAGGGCAAATTCTCTAACAGATGTCATATATGGGGACCTAATTTGGTAAAATT
This sequence comes from Triticum aestivum, assembly GCF_018294505.1. Taxonomy (NCBI): domain Eukaryota; kingdom Viridiplantae; phylum Streptophyta; class Magnoliopsida; order Poales; family Poaceae; genus Triticum; species Triticum aestivum. The sequence goes on along the minus strand of NW_025234567.1, from coordinate 6,156 downwards.
CTGTGAACGACATTTTTTACGGATGGTTTGGATAGCAAAAATTTCTTTTGGTCGTGCGAGGGAAGACGTAGTTATCGAGGAGTTCTTGGTCGACCCTTGTATTCGAGTGCCGAATGGTAGGTCTTAGGGAAAATTCTCAACCAGATGTCATATATGGGGTCCTAATTTGGGAAAAATTCTATGGACGACATCTTGTATGGATGGGTTTAATAGCAAAAAGTTATTTTGATCATGCCAGGGAGGAGGTAGTTATCGAGGAGTTCTTGGGCGACCTTTGTTTTCGATTCGTGAATGGTAGATTTTAGGGCAAATTCTCCACCCGATGTCATATATGGGAAGCTAATTTGGGTAAGGATGGTTTGGATAGCAAAAAGTTACTTGGGTCATGCCTGGGAAGAGGTACTTATCGAGGAGTTCTTGGGCGACTTTGTTTTCAAGTCCCGAATGGTAGGTTTTAGGGCAAATTCTCTACCAGATGTCATATATGGGGACCTAATTTGAGAAAATTCTGTGGACGACATTTTTTAAGGATTGTTTGAATAGCAAAAAGTTAGTTTGGTCATGCCAGGGAAGAGGTAGTTATCGAGGACTTCTTTGGCGACCTTTGTTTTTGAGATGGGAATGGTAGGTTTTAGGGAAAATTCTCTTCCAGATGTCATATATGGGGACCTAATTTGGGAAAATTCTATGAACGACATTATTTAAGGATGATTTGAAGGTCAAAAAGTTATTTTGGTCACGCCAGGGAAGAGGTAGTTTTTAATGAGTTCTATGGCGTCCTTTGTTTTTGAGTCGCGAATGGTAGGTTTTAGGGAAAATTCTGTCATATATGGGCACCTAATTTAGGAAAATTCAGTGAATGACATTTTTTAAGGATGGTTTGAATAGTAAAAAGTTATTTTGGTCATGCGAGGCAAGAGGTAGTTATCGAGGAGTTCTTGGGCGACCTTTTTTTCATTCGTGAATGGTAGATTTTAGGGCAAATTCTCCACCCGATATCATATATGGGAACCTAATTTGGGAAAACTCTATGAACCACATTTTTTAAGGATGATTTGAATAGAAAAAATTTATTTTGGTCATGCCAGGGAAGAGGTAGTTATCGAGGAGTTCCTAGGCGACCTTTGTTTTCGAGTTGCTTATGGAAGGTTTTAGGGCAAATTCTCTACCAGATGTCATATATGGGGACCTAATTTGTTAATATTCTGTGAACGACATTTTTTCTGGATGGTTCGGATAGCAAAACTTTATTTTGGTCGTGCGAGGGAAGAGGTAGTTATCGAGGAGTTCTTGGTCGACCTTTGTTTTCGAGTCCCGAATGGTAGGTTTTAGGGCAAATTCTCTACCAGATGTCATATATGGGAAGCTAATTTGAGAAAATTCTGTGTACGACATTTTTTAAGGATTGTTTGAATAGCAAAAAGTTATTTTGGTCATGCCAGGGAATAGGTAGTTATCGAGGAGTTCTTTGGCGACCTTTGTTTTCGAGACGTGAATGGTAGGTTTTAGGGAAAATGCTCTTCCAGATGTCATATATGGGGACCTAATATGGGAAAATTCTATGAACGACATCTTGTACGGATGGTTTTAATAGCAAAAAGTTATTTTGATCATGCCAGGGAAGAGGTAGTTTTCAATGAGTTCTAGGGCGTCCTTTGTTTTCGAGTCGCGAATGGTAGGTTTTAGGGAAAATTCTGTCAAATATGGGCACCTAATTTAGGAAAATTCAGTGAATGACATTTTTTAAGGATGGTTTGAATAGTAAAAAGTTATTTTGGTCATGCGAGGCAAGAGGTAGTTATCGAGGAGTACTTGGGCGACCTTTGTTTTTCATTCGTGAATGGTAGATTTTAGGGCAAATTCTCCACCCGATGTCATATATGGGAACCTAATTTGGGAAAACTCTATGAACCACATTTTTTAAGGATGATTTGAATAGAAAAAAGTTATTTGGTCATGCCAGGGAAGAGGTAGTTATCGAGGAGTTCCTAGGCGACCTTTGTTTTCGAGTTGCTTATGGAAGGTTTTAGGGAAAATTCTCTACCAGATGTCATATATGGGGACCTAATTTGTTAATATTCTGTGAACGACATTTTTTCTGGATGGTTCGGATAGCAAAACTTTATTTTGGTCGTGCGAGGGAAGAGGTAGTTATCGAGGAGTTCTTGGTCGACCTTTGTTTTCGAGTCCCGAATGGTAGGTTTTAGGGCAAATTCTCTACCAGATGTCATATATGGGAAGCTAATTTGGGTAAGGATGGTTTGGATAGCAAAAAGTTATTTGGGTCATGCCAGGGAAGAGGTACTTATCGAGGAGTTCTTGGGCGACTTTGTTTTCAAGTCCCGAATGGTAGGTTTTAGTGCAAATTCTCTACCAGATGTCATATATGGGGACCTAATTTGATAAAATTCTATGAACGACATTTTTTAAGGATTGTTTGAATAGCAAAAAGTTATTTTGGTCATGCTAGGGAAGAGGTAGCTATCGAGGAGTTCTTTGGCGACCTTTGTTTTCGAGACGCGAATGGTAGGTTTTAGGGAAAATTCTCTACCAGATGTCATATATGGGGACCTAATTTGGGAAAATTCTATGAACGACATCTTGTACGGATGGTTTTAATAGCAAAAAGTTATTTTGATCATGCCAGGGAAGAGGTAGTTTTCAATGAGTTCTAGGGCGTCCTTTGTTTTTGAGTCGCGAATGGTAGGTTTTAGGGCAAATTCTGTCATATATGGGAACCTAATTAGGAAAATTCTGTGAACGACATTTTTTAAGGATGGTTTGAATATTAAAAAGTTATTTTGGTCATGCGAGGCAAGAGGTAGTTATCGAGGAGTTCTTGGGCGACCTTTGTTTTCGATTCGTGAATGGTAGATTTGAGGGCAAATTCTCCACCCGATGTCATATATGGGGACCTAATTTGGGAAAACTCTGTGAACCACATTTTTTAAGGATGGTTTGAATACAAAAAAAAGTTATTTTGGTAATGCCAGTGAAGAGCTACTTATCGAGGAGTTCTTGGGCGACCTTTGTTTTCGAGTCTCGAATGGTAGGTTTTAGGGCAAACTCTCTACCAGATGTCATAAATGGGAACCTAATTTTCGCAAGGATGGTTTGGATAGAAAAAAGTTATTTTGGTCATGCCAGGGAAGAGGTACTTATCGAGGTTTTCTTGGGCGACTTTGTTTTTGAGTCCCGAATGGTAGGTTTTAGGGCAAATTCTCTACCAGATGTCATATATGGGGACCAAATTTTGGAAAATTCTATGAACGACATTATTTAAGGATGATTTGAATAGCAAAAAGTTATTTTGGTCATGCCAGGGAAGAGGTAGTTGAGTTCTTGGGCGACCTTTGTTTTCGAGTTGCTTATGGAAGGTTTTAGGGCAAATTCTCTACCAGATGTCATATATGGGGACCTAATTTGGTAAAATTCTGTGAACGACATTTTTTAAGGATGGTTTGGATAGCAAAAATTTATTTCGGTCATGCGAGGGAAGAGGTAGTTATCGAGGAGTTCTTGGGCGACCTTTGTTTTCGAGTCACGAATGGTAGGTTTTAGGGCAAATTCTCTACCAGATGTCATATATGGAAAGCTAATTTGGGTAAGGATGGTTTGGATAGCAAAAAGTTATTTTGTTCATGCCAGGGAAGAGGTACTTATCGAGGAGTTCTTGGGCGACTTTGTTTTTGAGTCCCGAATGGTAGGTTTTAGGGCAAATTCTCTACCAGATGTCATATATGGGGACCAAATTTTCAAAAATTCTATGAACGACATTATTTCAGGATGATTTGAAGATCAAAAATTTATTTTGGTCATGCCAGGGAAGGGGTAGTTAGCAAGGAGTTCTTGGGCGTCCTTTGTTTTCGAGTGGCGAATGGTAGGTTTGAGGGCAAATTTTCTACCAGATGTCATATATGGGGACCTAATTTGGGAAAATTCTATGAACGACATCTTGTACGGATGGTTTTAATAGCAAAAAGTTATATTGATCATGCCAGGGAAGAGGTAGTTATCGAGGAGTTCTTGGGCGTCTTTTGTTTTCGAGTCGCGAATGGTAGGTTTTAGGGCAAATTATGTCATATATGGGCACCTAATTTAGGAAAATTCAGTGAATGACATTTTTTAAGGATGGTTTGAATAGTAAAAAGTTATTTTGGTCATGCGAGGCAAGAGGTAGTTATCGAGGAGTTCTTGGGCGTCCTTTGTTTTCGATTCCTGAATGGTATATTTTAGGGCAAATTCTCCACCCGATGTCATAGATGGGAACCTAATTTGGGAAAACTCTGTGAACCACATTTTTAAGGGTGATTTGAATAGCAAAAAGTTATTTTGGTCATGCCAGGGAAGATTTAGTTATCGAGGAGTTCCTGGGCGACCTTTGTTTTCGAGTGGCTTGTGGAAGGTTTTAGGGCAAATTCTCTACCAGATGTCATATATGGGGACCTAATTTGTTAAAATTGTGTGAACGACATTTTTTCCAGATGGTTTGGATAACAAAACTTTATTTTGGTCGTGCGAGGGAAGAGGTAGTTATCGAGGAGTTCTTGGTCGACCTTTGTTTTCGAGTCCCGAATGGTAGGTTTTAGGGCAAATTCTCTACCAGATGTCATATATGGGAAGCTAATTTGGGTAAGGATGGTTTGGATAGCAAAAAGTTACTTGGGTCATGCCAGGGAAGAGGTACTTATCGAGGAGTTCTTGGGCGACTTTGTTTTCAAGTCCCGAATGGTAGGTTTTAGGGCAAATTCTCTACCAGATGTCATATATGGGGACCTAATTTGAGAAAATTCTGTGAACGGCATTTTTAAGGATTGTTTGAATAGCAAGAAGTTATTTTGGTCATGCCAGGGAAGACGTAGTTATCGAGGAGTTCTTGGTCGACCTTTGTTTTCGAGTCCCGAATGGTAGGTTTTATGGAAAATTCTCTACCAGATGTCATATATGGGGACCTAATTTGGGGAAATTCTATGAACGACATCTTGTACGGATGGTTTTAATAGCAAAAAGTTATTTTGATCATGCTAGGGAAGAGGTAGTTATCGAGGAGTTCTTGGGCGTCCTTTGTTTTCGAGTCGCGAATGGTAGGTTTTAGGGCAAATTATGTCATATATGGGCACCTAATTTAGGAAAATTCATTGAACGACATATTTTAAGGATGGTTTGAATAGTAAAAAGTTATTTTGGTCATGCGAGGCAAGAGGTAGTTATCGAGGAGTTCTTGGGCGACCTTTGTTTTTGATTCGTGAATTGTAGATTTTAGGGCAAATTCTCCACCCGATGTCAAATATGGGGACCTAATTTGGGAAAACTCTGTGAACCACATTTTTTAAGGATGGTTTGAATACAAAAAAGATATTTTGGTGATGCCAGTGTAGAGCTACTTATCGAGGAGTTCTTGGGCGACCTTTGTTTTCGAGTTGCTTATGGAAGGTTTTAGGACAAATTCTCTAACAGATGTCCTATATGTGGACCTAATTTGGAAAAATTCTGTGAACGACATTTTTTACGGATGGTTTGGATAGCAAAAATTTCTTTTGGTCGTGCGAGGGAAGACGTAGTTATCGAGGAGTTCTTGGTTGACCCTTGTATTCGAGTCCCGAATGGTAGGTTTTAGGGAAAATTCTCAACCACATGTCATATATGGGGACCTAATTTGGGAAAGTTCTATGGACGACATCTTGTATGGATGGTTTTAATAGCAAAAAGTTATTTTGATCATGCCAGGGAGGAGGTAGTTATCGAGGAGTTCTTGGGCGACCATTGTTTTCGATTCGTGAATGGTAGATTTTAGGGCAAATTCTCCACCCGATGTCATATATGGGAACCTAATTTGGGAAAACTTTGTGAACCACATTTTTTAAGGATGGTTTGAATAAAAAAAGTTATTTTGGTCATGCCAGTGAAGAGCTACTTATCGAGGAGTTCTTGGGCGACCTTTGTTTTTGAGTTGCTTATGGAATGTTTTAGGGAAAATTCTTTACCAGATGTCATATATGGGGACCTAATTTTGTAAAATTGTGTGAACGACATTTTTTCCGGATGGTTTGGATAGCAAAACTTTATTTTGGTCGTGCGAGGGAAGAGGTAGTTATCGAGGAGTTCTTGGTCGACCTTTGTTTTCGAGGCCCGAAAGGTAGGTTTTAGGGAAAATTC
>NW_025234566.1:2680-6944 GCF_018294505.1 Triticum aestivum | reverse complement strand
AAATCCTGATACTTCGAAGAGATTGTCCGTTTTGTACACGAAGTGCATCCAGTTTTTGCCGTAACCCTCTCAACTTTCTTGCACATGCTATGTGGATGAAATGATGATACCATGCCAACTTTCAACCTTTTCAGAGTTCATTTGGAATGCTTTTCAATTTTAGGGTCTTATAGCTCAAAATAATTAGTAAATGGATGAGAAATAACAAATGAAGTCAGAAAGGATTGAAAAATGTTGATGTGGCTTTGAATGGTGCATTTTGAACACACAAAAAGTCAGGAGTTCAAATAAGTTTTAAAAAAATGAAATCCCTTTGTAACAGACGAGTTTCCGTATGAAATCCTGATACTTTGAAAGAGATTGTCCGTTTTGTACACGAAGTGCATCCAGTTTTTGCCGTAACCCTCTCAACTTTCTTGCACATGCTATGTGGATGAAATGATGGTACCATGCCAACTTTCAACCTTTTCAGAGTTCATTTGAAATGCTTTTCAATTTTAGGCGTCGTATAGCTCAAAATAATTAGTAAATGCATGAAAAATAACAAATGAAGTCAGAAAGGATTGAAAAATGATGATGTGGCTTTGAATGGTGCATTTTGAATACAAAAAAAGTCATGAGTTCAAATAAGTTTTAAAAAATGAAATCCCTTTTTAACAGACGAGTTTCCGTATGAAATCCTGATACTTCGAAAGAGATTGTCCGTTTTGTACACGAAGTGCATCTAGTTTTTGCCGTAACCCTCTCAACTTTCTTGCACATGCTATGTGGATGAAATGATGATACCATGCCAACTTTCAACCTTTTCAGAGTTCATTTGAAATGTTTTTCAATTTTAGGGTCTTATAGCTGAAAATAATTAGTAATTGCATGAAAAATAACAAATGAAGTCAGAAAGGATTGAAAAATGATGATGTGGCTTTGAATGGTGCATTTTGAACACACACAAAGTCAGGAGTTCAAAGAAGTTTTAAAAAATGAAATCCCTTTGTAACACACGAGTTTCCGTATGAAATCCTGATACTTTGAAAGAGATTGTCCGTTTTGTACACGAAGTGCATCTAGTTTTTGCCGTAACCCTCTCAACTTTCTTGCACATGCTATGTGGATGAAATGATGATACCATGCCAACTTTCAACCTTTTCAGAGTTCATTTGAAATGCTTTTCAATTTTAGGGTCTTATAGCTCAAAATAATTAGTAAATGCATGAAAAATAACAAATGAAGTCAGAAAGGATTGAAAAATGATGATGTGGCTTTGAATGGTGCATTTTGAACACACAAAAAGTCAGGAGTTCAAATAAGTTTTAAAAAATGAAATCCCTTTGTAACAGACGAGTTTCCGTATGAAATCCTGATACTTTGAAAGAGATTGTCCGTTTTGTACACGAAGTGCATCTAGTTTTCGCCGTAACCCTCTCAACTTTCTTGCACATGCTATGTGGATGAAATGATGATACCATGCCAACTTTCAACCTTTTCAGAGTTCATTTGAAATGCTTTTCAATTTTAGGGTCTTATAGCTCAAAATAATAAGTAACTGCATGAAAAATAACAAATGAAGTCAGAAAGGATTGAAAAATGATGATGTGGCTTTGAATGGTGCATTTTCAACACACAAAAAGTCAGGAGTTCAAATAAGTTTTAAAAAACGAAATCCCTTTGTAACACACGACTTTTCGTATGAAATCCTGATACTTCGAAAGAGATTGTCCGTTTTGTGCACGAAGTGCATCCAGTTTTTGCCGTAACCCTCTCAACTTTCTTGCACATGCTATGTGGATGAAATGATGATACCATGCCAACTTTCAACCTTTTCAGAGTTCATTTGAAATGCTTTTCAATTTTAGGGTCTTATAGATCAAAATGATTAGTAAATGCATGAAAAATAGCAAATGAAGTCAGAAAGGATTGAAAAATGATGATGTGGCTTTGAATGGTGAATTTTGAATACACAAAAAGTCATGAGTTCAAATAAGTTTTAAAAAATGAAATCCCTTTTTAACAGACGAGTTTCCGTATGAAATCGTGATACTTTGAAAGAGATTGTCCGTTTTGTACACGAAGTGCATCCAGTTTTTGCCGTAACCCTCTCAACTTTCTTGCACATGCTATGTGGATGAAATGATGATACCATGCCAACTTTCAACCTTTTCAGAGTTCATTTGAAATGCTTTTCAATTTTAGGGTCTTATAGCTCAAAATAATTAGTAATTGCATGAAAAATAACAAATGAAGTCAGAAAGGATTGAAAAATGATGATGTGGCTTTGAATGGTGCATTTTGAACACACTAAAAGTCAGAAGTTCAAATAAGTTTAAAAAATGAAATCCCTTTGTAACAGACGAGTTTCCGTATGAAATCCTGATACTTTGAAAGAGATTGTCCGTTTTGTACATGAAGTGCATCCAGTTTTTGCCGTAACCCTCTCAACTTTCTTGCACATGCTATGTGGATGAAATGATGATACCATGCCAACTTTCAACCTTTTCAGAGTTCATTTGAAATGCTTTTCAATTTTAGGGTCTTATAGCTCAAAATAATTAGTAAATGCATGAAAAATAACAAATGAAGTCAGAAAGGATTGAAAAATGATGATGTGGCTTTGAATGGTGCATTTTGAACACACAAAAAGTCAGGAGTTCAAATAAGTTTTGAAAAATGAAATCCCTTTTTAACAGAAGAGTTTCCGTATGAAATCCTGATACTTTGAAAGAGATTGTCCGTTTTGTACACGAAGTGCATCCAGTTTTTGCCTTAACCGTCTCAACTTTCCTGCACATGCTATGTGGATGAAATGATGATACCATGCCAACTTTCAACCTTTTCAGAGTTCATTTGAAATGCTTTTCAATTTTAGGGTCTTATAGCTCAAAATAATTAGTAAATGCATGAAAAATAACAAATGAAGTCAGAAAGGATTGAAAAATGATGATGTGGCTTTGAATGGTGCATTTTGAACACACAAAAAGTCAGGAGTTCAAATAAGTTTAAAAAAATGAAATCCCTTTGTAACAGACGAGTTTCCGTATGAAATCCTCATACTTTGAAAGAGATTGTCCGTTTTGTACACGAAGTGCATCTAGTTTTCGCCGTAACCCTATCAACTTTCTTGCACATGCTATGTGGATGAAATGATGATACCATGCCAACTTTCAACCTTTTCAGAGTTCATTTGAAATGCTTTTCAATTTTAGGGTCTTATAGCTCAAAATAATTAGTAATTGCATGAAAAATAACAAATGAAGTCAGAAAGGATTGAAAAATGATGATGTGGCTTTGAATGGTGCATTTTGAACACACTAAAAGTCAGAAGTTCAAATAAGTTTAAAAAATGAAATCCCTTGGTAACAGACGAGTTTCCGTATGAAATCCTGATACTTGGAAAGAGATTGTCCGTTTTGTACACGAAGTGCATCCAGTTTTTGCCGTAACCCTCTCAACTTTCTTGCACATGCTATGTGGATGAAATGATGATACCATGCCAACTTTCAACCTTTTCAGAGTTCATTTGAAATACTTTTCAATTTTAGGGTCTTATAGCTCAAAATAATTAGTAAATGCATGAAAAATAACAAATGAAGTCAGAAAGGATTGAAAAATGATGATGTGGCTTTGAATGGTGCATTTTGAACACACAAAAAGTCAGGAGTTCAAATAAGTTTAAAAAAATGAAATCCCTTTGTAACAGACGAGTTTCCGTATGAAATCCTCATACTTTGAAAGAGATTGTCCGTTTTGTACACGAAGTGCATCTAGTTTTCGCCGTAACCCTCTCAACTTTCTTGCACATGCTATGTGGATGAAATGATGATACCATGCCAACTATCAACCTTTTCAGAGTTCATTTGAAATGCTTTTCAATTTTAGGGTCTTATAGCTCAAAATAATTAGTAATTGCATGAAAAATAACAAATGAAGTCAGAAAGGATTGAAAAATGATGATGTGGCTTTGAATGGTGCATTTTGAACACACTAAAAGTCAGGAGTTCAAATAAGTTTTAAAAAATGAAATCCCTTTGTAACAGACGAGTTTCCGTATGAAATCCTGATACTTTGAAAGAGATTGTCCGTTTTGTACACGAAGTGCATCCAGTTTTTGCCGTAACCCTCTCAACTTTCTTGCACATGCTATGTGGATGAAATGATGATACCATGCCAACTTTCAACCTTTTCAGAGTTCATTTGAAATGCTTTTCAATTTTAGGGTCTTATAGCTGAAAATAATTAGTAATTGCATGAAAAATAACAAATGAAGTCAGAA
>NW_025234566.1:1939-2466 GCF_018294505.1 Triticum aestivum | reverse complement strand
TCAGAAAGGATTGAAAAATGATGATGTGGCTTTGAATGGTGCATTTTGAACACACTAAAAGTCAGAAGTTCAAATAAGTTTAAAAAATGAAATCCCTTTGTAACAGACGAGTTTCCGTATGAAATCCTGATACTTGGAAAGAGATTGTTCGTTTTGTACACGAAGTGCATCCAGTTTTTGCCGTAACCCTCTCAACTTTCTTGCACATGCTATGTGGATGAAATGATGATACCATGCCAACTTTCAACCTTTTCAGAGTTCATTTGAAATGCTTTTCAATTTTAGGGTCTTATAGCTCAAAATAATAAGTAAATGCATGAAAAATAACAAATGAAGTCAGAAAGGATTGAAAAATGATGATGTGTCTTTGAATGGTGCATTTTGAACACACAAAAACTCAGGAGTTCAAATAATTTTAAAAAAATGAAATCCCTTCGTAACAGACGAGTTTCCATATGAAATCCTGATACTTTGAAAGAGATTGTCCGTTTTGTACACGAAGTGCATCTAGTTTTCGCCGTAACCCT
>NW_025234566.1:1446-1929 GCF_018294505.1 Triticum aestivum | reverse complement strand
TTTGAACACACTAAAAGTCAGAAGTTCAAATAAGTTTAAAAAATGAAATCCCTTGGTAACAGACGAGTTTCCGTATGAAATCCTGATACTTGGAAAGAGATTGTCCGTTTTGTACACGAAGTGCATCCAGTTTTTGCCGTAACCCTCTCAACTTTCTTGCACATGCTATGTGGATGAAATGATGATACCATGCCAACTTTCAACCTTTTCAGAGTTCATTTGAAATACTTTTCAATTTTAGGGTCTTATAGCTCAAAATAATTAGTAAATGCATGAAAAATAACAAATGAAGTCAGAAAGGATTGAAAAATGATGATGTGGCTTTGAATGGTGCATTTTGAACACACAAAAAGTCAGGAGTTCAAATAAGTTTAAAAAAATGAAATCCCTTTGTAACAGACGAGTTTCCGTATGAAATCCTCATACTTTGAAAGAGATTGTCCGTTTTGTACACGAAGTGCATCTAGTTTTCGCCGTAACCCT
>NW_025234566.1:0-1436 GCF_018294505.1 Triticum aestivum | reverse complement strand
TGCATTTTGAACACACAAAAACTCAGGAGTTCAAATAATTTTAAAAAAATGAAATCCCTTCGTAACAGACGAGTTTCCATATGAAATCCTGATACTTTGAAAGAGATTGTCCGTTTTGTACACGAAGTGCATCTAGTTTTCGCCGTAACCCTCTCAACTTTCTTGCACATGCTATGTGGATGAAATGATGATACCATGCCAACTTTCAACCTTTTTAGAGTTCATTTGAAATGCTTTTCAATTTTAGGGTCTTATAGCTCAAAATAATAAGTAACTGCATGAAAAATAACAAATGAAGTCAGAAAGGATTGAAAAATGATGATGTGGCTTTGAATGGTGCATTTTCAACACACAAAAAGTCAGGAGTTCAAATAAGTTTTAAAAAACGAAATCCCTTTGTAACAGACGAGTTTCCGTATGAAATCCTGATACTTCGAAAGAGATTGTCCGTTTTGTGCACGAAGTGCATCCAGTTTTTGACGTAACCCTCTCAACTTTCTTGCACATGCTATGTGCATGAAATGATGATACCATGCCAACTTTCAACCTTTTCAGAGTTCATTTGAAATGCTTTTCAATTTTAGGGTCTTATAGATCAAAATGATTAGTAAATGCATGAAAAATAGCAAATGAAGTCAGAAAGGATTAAAAAATGATGATGTGGCTTTGAATGGTGCATTTTGAACACACAAAAAGTTAGGAGTTCAAATAAGTTTTAAAAAATGAAATCCTTTTGTAACAGACGAGTTTCCGTGTGAAATCCTGAAACTTTGAAAGAGATTGTCCGTTTTGTACACGAAGTGCATCCAGTTTTTGCCATAACCCTCTCAACTTTCTTGCACATGCTATGTGGATGAAATGATGATACCATGCCAACTTTCAACCTTTTCAGAGTTCATTTGAAATGCTTTTCAATTTTAGGATCTTATAGCTCAAAATAATAAGTAAATGCATGAAAATAACAAATGAAGTCAGAAAGGATTGAAAAATGATGATGTGGCTTTGAATGGTGAATTTTGAATACACAAAAGTCAGGAGTTCAAATAAGTTTTAAAAAATGAAATCCCTTTTTAACAGACGAGTTTCCGTATGAAATCCTGATACTTCGAAAGAGATTGTCCGTTTTGTACACGAAGTGCATCTAGTTTTTGACCTAACCCTCTCAACTTTCTTGCACATGCTATGTGGATGAAATGATGATACCATGCCAACTTTCAACCTTTTCAGAGTTCATTTGAAATGCTTTTCAATTTTAGGGTCTTATAGATCAAAATGATTAGTAAATGCATGAAAAATAACAAATGAAGTCAGAAAGGATTGAAAAATGATGATGTGGCTTTGAAAGGTGCATTTTCAACACACAAAAAGTCAGGAGTTCAAATAAGTTTAAAAAAACGAAATCCCTTTGTAACAGACGAGTTTCCGTATGAAATCCT
>NW_025234565.1:0-6944 GCF_018294505.1 Triticum aestivum | reverse complement strand
CTTTTCTGTGCCTCCGGGTCCAAGAGTAAATAAATAAACAAATAATAAAGTGACAGGCTTCGCTGAATCTAACATTGGTGTCTGTATGGGTGGTGGTGGTGGGAGGGGGGGGGGGCTAAATAAGTACGCATGATGAAATTATGTACCATTTTGTTTCAGGTTTATTCTAACACCATTACATACTTCACATAAACTTATGGCACTCAAATGCAGGTTATTGGTCCGTTACGCCATCATTGGTTGTATTGGCAGGGCGGAAATGCCAATGTCTCAAGGGAACTTACCAAAGAGGAGATCAAGGAGCAGCGCATGTTCCAGAGGCTTAAGACCTTGCCCAAAGTTGTGCCTGAGGTATCATTGTTCCTAGACATTCCTTGCTACCACTATCGTCTCCGAATGAGGAGTCGAAGGCACTCCACCCCCTCCCACCCCATCTGAAAGGACCACGATGTCGCCTAGAGGGGGGGTGAATAGGCGTTTTAATATCTTATACGGATTTGGCTATATCCTAATGCGAAAATAAACTAAGAGGATACTTTTCAAGCACAAATCCTAAATATACCAGGCTAACTAAGTAAACCAACAACTTAGGATAAACAAGATGAGAACAACGAGGATATGAGTAAGCACAAGTAAGTTACACAAACTTACTCAATGTATATCACAAGATATATAAATGAATAATACACACAACCACAAGTAAGCAATACAGGCTTACACAAATTGTATCACAATATATGGAATTGAATGATACAATGAAAGTCAAGTAAGCACTACATGCTTACACAAGTTATTTCACAAGATATGGAAATGAATGTTACAAGCTAGCAATTCACACTAAGCACACGATAGAACAATAGTAGCAAGTATGAATTGCGTACTATAAAGTGTTGGCCTAGATAATCTCTACGATATGGTAACCAACACAATATAATGAGGACAACAAGATATAGTGAATGCAAGGTCAAGAGACCAAAGTAAACCACAAGTAGTGGCTAGGGTTAGAATTAACCGAAGACACGGAGACAAGGATGTTTCCCGATGTTCACTTCCTTGGAGGGAAGCTAGTCACCGTTAGAGAGGTGGATGTTACCACGAAGGCACACCAACGCCACGAAGGCTCACCCTATTCTCCTTGAGATATCACCACGAAGGCGATTCTCAACCACTAGTGGTAGACCTTGAGGCCGCCTCCAAACCTTCACAAACTTTTCGGGGGACAAATCACAAGTTGATTCCTCACCGGAGCACTCCTACCGCCTAGGAGTCTCCAACCTCCAAGAGTAACAAGATCAAGGGGGAAATGCTCAAGACTTGCTCAAATCACGAATTGCTTTGGTCACAAGAGGGAGAGGGAGAGGATCTATCTTTTGATTGGAACAACTCTCAAGAACACTCACTAATCTCTCCGGGATCTAAGATTTGGTGTAGGAGAAGTGAGAGGGAGCCACTTGTGTTCTTGGGACGATTTGGGATGAAGTGCTCAACCCTCCCCCGGAGTGGGAGAGGGATATTTATACCCCCAAAGAAAATAGAGCCGTTTCTCGCAGTTGTTGACCTGCCCGGATGATCTGGACACATACCCGGATGATCCGGGAAGGTCAATATACAATGTGGTGAAGTAGATACCCGGATGTCCGGAGACATAGCCGGATGATCCGGGCAATTCCCGGATGATCCGGGTGGGTAGCCGGATGATCCGGCTAGCGGAATAAGCTACTGTGATTAATTTTACGAATAACCCGGATGATCCGGGCAGGAACCCGGATGATATGGGAGAGGACCCGGATGATCCGGCCAAACCAAACTGCTGTAGCCTAGAAACTGAAACAGGCACAACTTTTACATCCGGACTCCAATTTTGATGATCTTGGGCTCGTTTTGAAGCTATGAAAAAAAACCAGGTCCTCACATAGAGAACCACCCAAGATGAACCAAAATGGAGGATGCAAAATATGCAAAGGTTTTATCATGTATTTGGGTAACCTATTTGGCTTTGGATTTTCTTTGGTATATAGGATATGAGTGGAATTGTGTAGAGAAGATGTTGACTTGAGCAAATCTATCACGAACCCCTTTGATCCCCTCTTAGTAGTGCGGGATGCCTATAACTCAAGAATCATAAAAGATCTACACTACATAGCTATCAAGAATCCATTCTTGAGTGTATGTGCTCCTTCGGTGTTCATCACTCCACAACACTAACGTCGAAGGAACTAATACCTTTGACTCGAGCCTTTCACTTGAGCTTGAAGTTGAAGTTTCTTCTTGGATCAAGTTGAATGGCAAGAAAATGGTGAAGTCTTCCAGTATCTCCCCCATACACAATGTGGGAAGCTTTGCTTTGTATTTATCTTCATGTGTCCATCATGTGATCATCCACAAGCTTCAAGCATGTAATCCTTCGGGATAGTTATCTTGAACTTGCCCTTGTCAACCATGATCATCAACACTTGATGCCATCCTCTCATAGACACTTGAAATCTCTCTCTCGATGCGAGCCCATGAGAATCTCCTCTCAAAAACATAGGCAACACATAGTATGGGTTAGTACACAAAGCGCAATTGACAAATTCTTACCATACCACAAGATCTCACGTGGCACATGTTTTGCGCTTGTGTGTTGACCATCTTTGAATTCAATCTTCGATCTTCATCTTGGTCAACCTTAATCTTTGCTCCATGATTAATCTTGATGCACAACTACATGTATATGGCATTCATTCCGAATCCATTCAATAAGCTTCTTGCATCACCCATGGAACAAACCTTCCTATATAACTTGATGTCATTGTTTCTTCATAGGAATTGTCATTCATTATCAAGTCTCAATGCATATATAGATGTTGATGGATTTCATCCACCAATTCATCCAATATTCTTCATGCATTGCAAATGGAACTTTCCTTCAAATGTATATCTCAGTGCAAACATTAGTCCATTAGGATTGTCATTTAATTACCAAAACCACACATGGGGACTACATGTACTTTCGATCTCCCCCATTTTGGTAATTGATGACAATCTCAACAAGAGGGTTTATATAATGAATTTCTAAACAAGCATGAAATTTATCCAAGGATAAATTGTATACTTGGGATGGTTGTAGTATCATCAATACACTACACAAGCATTTGATGATAGTACACCCATAGTATATAGAGCAAACTCCCCCATAATATAGGAATTTTTGAATGAACTTTGAATGTCATTGCATATATTGGTTGACATAAACTAGGAGAAGACTTCTCTATATACAAGACTCACCATGCAATAAGAATATATAACAAGGGTAGATATGCATGAGTGACAACAAGAACTAGAAAAGATATTTATCTTAAACCCTTTAAACTTCTCCCCCATTGGCAACAAATGCCAAAATGGAAGACAAAACATCTAGCAGACCAATATAGTATGAGTTCCTCCTTGATGTGTGCATATAACAAAATGTGAGTGAAAACAAATGCACACATTCAATGATGAAAAATTAAAGGAGCTCGAAATCTATAGAATGCAATCAGATACGGAGATATGAACTTTTTCATGTATAAAAATTTCTAAGTGGCCTATAATAATCATGATATGTATCCACAAAGAAACTCGTATACACAAAAAGAAAGGTTGCAATTGATAAGAACATGATATCCACAAGTGAATCCACTATTATACAACTTGTGCCTAGTCATAATAGCAAGGCACATGGCACAAAGCACATGGCACAAATTGATCTCATTTGCATAACACAAAGTGAAGCAAGCAATCAAAAGATCCGATGAGCCAAAAGGATAAATGAATACTACGATTTGGGAAGAGGAGTGTTCTAAGGAAATAGAGAAGCTCCCCATGATTTGTGCACTATTTAGTATTTTTGTATTTGGATACAAGTGCACAAAATAGGATCATCACTCCCCCAAAATCAATAGGAACACAAAACAATTGCAAGCAAGCATAGATAAGAAAAGAAGCCTAGCATTTGCAACAAACATTTGGTTGAGCAACATATAAATGAGGTAACCTAAGAATAGGCACAACCAAAATGATATGTGTGAGTCACGTCAAAGCACTTGAGAAGACTAGTATAAGGATGAGAATTAAGCATCAACATAGTCTTGAGTAAATGAGATACAAGGTGCAAGACATGTCCTTCCCACACACACGAAATTAAGAAGGTCACACACACATCAAGCAAATGGGTTCACAAGCTCACTAGTAGCAAATTAAAAATCAAAGCTTGTGACAACCCATGATGAAGATAGGAAATAATAGGCTTGTCAAGACAAGCACGAGGACAACAATCTTCAGCAAACATGACTGCACTAAGATGAAAAGAGGTAAGATACGCACTCATACAACAAATGCTTCCACGGAGCCACCAAAGATATAAAAAGAGAATGAAACGGTAGACATGAAAGAATAGGGATATCAACTAGGGATGTAACTTGGCTCACGTGTACACTAGTAGAAAAAGGGTCAAACGTGAAGCACATTAGTGCCGGTTTGATTTTCGCCCGGTACTAATGGTACCATTAGTGCCGGTTCGAACGGATTTGCATTAGTGCCGGTTCGTGTTGAACGTTTAGTACCGGTTCGTGGCACGAACCGGTACTAAAGGGGTCTGACCTATAGTACCGGTTTGTGACACAAACCGGCACTAAAAGTGTAGGGAAAATGTAAAACGGCTATAACTTTTGCATACGATGTCGGAAAAAAACATATAATATATGAAAAAATTCAGCACGAAAATCCGCATCCGATGGAGACAGCCTACGACCTATTTGGAATTATTTAGAATCCTCAAATTCCAAAAGGAAAAAAGATATGGTCAAATAATTTCAGTTTTTTTTATAAAAATTGGTTAAATCTGGTCAAACTACTTATTCAAGAAGAATTAATGTTACTACATAATTATTCAAGAATATTAGTGTTACTAAATAATTATTTCAATTTTTTGAATTTTGGTCAAATCTGGTCAAATTATGGTCAAACTGTGGTCAAACTATGGTCAAACTTATTCAAGAAATATTAGCGTTACTAAATAATTACTGTTGTTTAGAATAATAGTTTCAAACTCAAACGGTAAAATGTGTGACTTCATGCTCAAGCTAAACTCCTGAGTGTTAATAGGATTAACATCTTACTATTGTCAGGAAAACAACAAGTGCAGACTCGGAAACGAAGGAGAATAGAACTCAAAAGTTAAGCGTGCTCGGGCTAGAGTAGTGAGAGGGATGGGTGACCGGTCGGGAAGTTAGATGATTTGGAATGAGTGATCCACACTTGAGCAGTTAAGAGAGGGGATTAGAGACTAAATCATCAAATAATTCAAAAAAATAAAAAATCGAAAAAAAACATTTTTTTTCCAAAATTTAAAAAAAAAATCAAAAAAAACCTTTAGTACTGGTTGGTAACACCAACCGGTACTAAAGGTCCCCCATACCGGTGCGCGAGCTCACGCCACGTGGTGGCACTTTAGCGCCGGTTCGTGCCGAACCGGTACTAAAGGGGGGGGGCCTTTAGTGACCACCCTTTAGTGCCGGTTATGGAACCGGCACTAAAGGCCCTTACGAACCGGCGCTAAAGCTCCGTTTTCTACTAGTGGTATAAGATTCTAGGTAGATGACAATCATGATGATATACATCCACAAAGAAGGATGTACACATGAAATAGTTACAAAAGGAAAGAATAAGATATCCAAACGGGAGACATAAAATATACAAATGAGATCTTTGCTTGAAAGTATAGCACATGGCTTAATGTAATCTTATCGTATATTAATGAACTCCAAACACACAACCATCAAAGACATCACAACTAGCAACAAGAGATCATTGTTGCGATTCTTTGAGAAAGGAAACAAGTATGACAAGAACGAGTCAAGAAATTCATGCCATGATGCAACCTACACAAGGTTGAATGCAAGAAGTGTATGCATGAAGTAGATACTTGTTACCAAGATAGCATTGGAATGATGTACTAGGTAATGGTTCGAGCTTGGCTCTAATTTCCTCATAGTGCCACCACTTTCATGAATAAGCCAAGCACCCAATGATTCTCAAATGTACCTAAAACAATTTAAGTACAATATGGTCCCCAAACTTATTGGGTCCAAAGTAGTTAGCATAACTACAAAACATAGGGTAAAATCATTTAAAATATGTGCATATCGATATGAATTTGAATATCATGCACATCTTAGCTATTAAGAATTTGATGGATTTACCATATATATATTGTATCAAATAAAGCAAACAAGGCATGCGAATTTACACATAGTAAATACACATGCACAAGCCTCCCAGAATCCAGGGAGATACAAATTGGACAAATGAACACATAACCGTTAATACTTCCAATAACATCACTAGTCATTCATGTTGTCCAAAATGACTCAAAGTGACAAATCAACATATGATAGCACACAAAGTTCAACATATGAACCAAGGAAAAAACAATGAGCATATAAGATATGCATTGCACACATACTCATGGGAATATCTCACTCAAGTAGATATAGGACACTATAAACAATGAGATAACAAACTACCATAACTCCATACAAACTAATAAGATGAACTCGAACAAAATGGTGTTTCAATTTGACATTTGGTGTAGAAACCAAATAAGTACATGATCATCTATACTAACACAAGCATAACATGAGAGTTTAGAAATAAACACAATGCTTGGATAGCATATTATTAACATTCCAATTAGATAGATCATCATGCAAAGCAACAATTGGAATGGATCTATTCAAATGATTTTCCAAATATGATTTTTAAGATAACCATGGGCAAAACCGCACAAGAATACCATACTCAAACAAAGCATTGCATGCCACAGAGATATAAGATAATCTCAAATATAAATACTAAGTGGCAAACTGGTAAACCTCTATTGTTAATGTTCACACGAGAAGTGATATGTACAAAGTATATCACTC